>NC_056750.1:484897981-485105481 GCF_019279795.1 Protopterus annectens | reverse complement strand
TATAAATCCTGGCTTATAACTGCTAGTTTACATTCATTTTAATGTAATCTATAATAATTAAATTATTTTAATTCCAAGAAACAAGCAGACCAAGGAAAAGCCAAATACTCCAGCACAGTAAAGTAGATGAAACTTTTATTCAAAATACATGAGCGCTTTCTCAGATACACTGCTTCATCATATGTAATTCAGGTAATAAATATTCTAACCTACACTAGTTAATTGATCACATGACAATGTAACAATCAGTTTTAAACAAATATTCTCTTAAAAATCTTTCTAATATATAATATTATATAAAATTATATAAAGCAATCAAAAATCAACTAGGTAAATAAAAATAACATTTACATGTAGTAATATAAACCAAAAAATAATAATAATAGTACCACATTTGAATTTAAAATACATTCCTAAATATTTATTCACCTAAAAATTATTTTAACCATGGGGTTATCTCTAAAGTGTAAATCTTCTTTGGCCCTATGAATTAGATTATTTATTATTCCTCAATGTTTGTTTGAAATTACTAAAATAAAAGTCTTGTGATCCATATTTAAGATCCAGAGAGGCCTAAACGAGGAGCACACCTCAGCATCATTATCTTGCATCAGTATCACAGTTAGTAGTGAATATCTCCATAATGAGCAGATATCATTGCCTTTCTGCATCATCAAAAAACGTTTTCTAATAAAATCGTGTAATATTTCAAGAATGATTACATCTAAGCCAGGGGTGTTATAGTTTTTTAAGCTTTGTCATTGATCATTAATTAAACTAATGCTTTTCATTCTGGCTTTATCTGATCTTTAATGTTATGCAGTACAAAATATTTAAAATTTTTCAGCATTTAATTAACTTTTTCTTCCTTTCTTATAATATTTATTAATATTTTGCAACATCTCTTCTATGTCTGATAAAGTCTTTCCAGTTTCTATGTTTATTAATCTAATTTGATTTGTTTTTCAAATTAGTTTAGATCTATTCATTAGTCTATGCAGTCATTTAGAAGTAATAGTATCAGAATGTAATTTAACTTTTTCTAGTGCTAATTGAGTGCTGTATGTTAACATTTCTTAATAGTCCTTTGTTAATTCCGTTCCTAAGATGCTTTTTGCTTTCTTCCTCAGATTTCAGTTTCTCAACCAAAAAAATCTTCTTACAGTACTGATATTGTTTTCCAGTTTTTAATTCTGTTTCTATACCAGGCTTTTATTTTACCATGCAAATTCATTTTGAGATAATATCATAGATCTCTATAATTTGATACATATTAATGTTTTTGTCAACTTTCTCATTACATATAATATATATTATTACTTCAGATATTAAATGTAGTGTGACACTATTTCCCATATATCTGTAGTAATCAAAACTATGTTTAACCATTTACATAACATTTCAAGCCTAACTAGACTACTATCAAACAACTCCTACTGTCTCATGAATACTTAAATTAATAGTCTAGCTTACATCACCAAACTGACTAATTCATCCATAATGATTTTTTAAATAACATTGCCAATAAGTAAAGTAAATCTCAACAGACTATGAAACATTGCATTCCTTATATAAAAAATGATTTTTTTTGTTCCAATACTATAGGATTAACATATTTAACAATATCCAGATCAATATAACAACTTTTTTAAACTTACATTTAGAATTTATTCACTTTACAGTTCTTTTTCTTTGAATACCTTCTTCTGCATTTACACTATGGTTGCTTTAATTTGATTATGTTTCTGTTTGGTCTTATATTTCCTTCCAGAATATCCTCACATTAGTCTCCGGATCTCAGTTTCCTTTCATTTCAAAATGTATGTAGAGTCAACATTACATTCTGTTACTGAATGGAATTTCATTGTATCAGTATTATATAATAATTTACTTCAATAAATAATCATTTTCACATTGAATTAAATAATTTAAATATATTTGTAACCATTTTGTTTTCATATCAAAGAAGAACATAAAATGGAGAAGAAAATCAGGTACCAGTAATATATTATTAGAGTTACACTTGTTTTGAAATTGTCATCAAGTTTTTTATTTACTATGTAGAATATCTTGCACTTTGCTCAGTTCTTTCCTTACCTTTCTACTTCCTTCACGTTCTACTTCATCTTCAATTTTTGATCTTTTGTTTCCAATTACTTAACTATGTTAAAGCTTACTGCTGGTGTAATGAACTGTATATAGATTACATGCCAGATAGTATACTAAATTATATTTCAAATTAGAGTACTCTATTTAAAAAATATATATATATTGTCTAAACCAACACTAACAACCTGAAACACAAGTTGTGCCTCAGATTAAAGGAAAAAAAACAGAGTAAATATATTAATTCAGAATTTTTACCATCTCAGTGCATGACCTACTTCTCATACTGTGATATGTTTCTAAACTGCTCAGAGGACCATAGGACTATATTAATGACAAATGAAACAGATTGGTTCATGAAATATATTCTCCTACAGAGAGTCCAAGATGGCAAAATACTTAGAAGAAACACTAATAAATCATGTACACACATACACACACACACACACACACACACACACACTTGTGTGTAGGTGTATAATATTATATATATATATATATATATATATATATATATATATATATATATACACACACACACACACACACACACATCACCTGGCACACCCAACATATATTGCAATTCTCATTAATCCTGAATTGCTAAAATTGCAATGTTGGGTAAGATAATCCTGATGAAGTCACAACACACCAAGTCAAGATTACATGAAGGCACAGATGGGATGAAGTTAAATTACATTTCATTGATCATGTAGCATTCATATATATATATATATATATATATATATATATATATATACAGATGCTATTGAGATATGGCTTGATAGATGCAATATGTAAATAAAACATAACTAAAAGTATCATAAATAAATAAGAATAAAAAGAAAAAAAATCATTTGATGTCAGAATAATGGAATGTTGTTATATATGACATACAGCTGAATTTGCACAATATCAGAGCTGCTAAAACTAAAATAATATTATTCATTTGGTAACAACTTGCTGACAACTTCAACTAACAAACTCACAACATAACCAACTATGTTATTTATACTCACAGATTTTATTCAAAATAAGGAATTTAAAAGAGCAATGACGTAATAAAATCAAAATGTGAAATGTTCCTCTCAATGAAGTATACCTGCTAGCCATACTATATTAGTTTGAATCAAAATGTAGTAGCTTCCAATTAGTCACCACATTTGCTATACCTTTAAAATAACAAATATTAAATCTTATTGTAATTATTTTTATAATTTGCATTTATATATAAGTATGTTAGTAGCAGAAACAATCAGTTTAAAAAGACAGCAATGGTTTTAAACTTCAGTAAGGACAGCAATATTAATGTGGCCTAGCATTGCACTCATTTACAAAACAGCCATGCAGGTGTCATATATTTAACTCTATATTCCTTGCAGCAGTCTGAGCTCCATACTCCATTTATATGCAGAACAGTCAAAGGTAAGGTTCCAGTATTGTCCAAATATGTGTAATAGGATACTAGAGAAATTTCAAGTAGTTATTGTAAACCAGCTCCACTTTCATTCCTTGTCATCACATTACCGTTTAGCTTAGTATTACTTCCCCTCCTAAAGAAACAAGAAAACATACATTGCTCATCTTATCTTAAAAAGTCCCCCCTCTTTGTCCACCTAGATTGCAGAAACATGCTCTGCATTCCCCCAAATCTGTACTCAGTCACTTAAAATTATCTGTATGTATACATATATGTGTATTTGTACATATATGTGTATGTATACATATGTGTGTGTGTGTGTGTGTATATATATATATATATATATATATATATATATATAGATATAGCACCAGTTGTAAGTGTAACTTCTCAAATATCTGAATACCATACACTTAGTGAGTATAAGATATTGAGTGAATGCTACTGCTATTTATATTGCTTATGGCATCAGTATACATAAATGAAATGCTAGAGAATTTATCAAGATTTGTACACAAGTATTAGATTACAAATACTAACCTGTTAATGTCTCTTCTAAGGTCATTCCCATTTATTCTGTTTCCTTCTCTTCTCACTTTTTCCCTGACATTCCCTTGTTTCCTCATTTCTTCTCTCATGTGTTGCTTTGTTTGCAGCATGTTACAAATAGGTTAATAGCTCAGTAGAAGGTATTGATTCTGCAGAAACTAACCTGTGAAATGTTTGTCTGTAATCTTAAGCTACATACTTCTATGTACTTCTACAAATTAAAGAAGTAATGTTTGAAAAAATAAAAATTGAATTCACTTTCTCAATTTACCATGACTAGTAACAATGTGTACTATATAAACCAATTTTTAAAGAATAATTTTCATTGCTGTTGTAAGAGAAATTCAGTTGCTGTTATTTACATGAATTAAGTATCTCATTTCTCTCATTTTCCCCTTTTAAACTAAACTGTAAGGAGTTATATTTGTTGTTTATTAACTAATTAAGTTTACCATAAGTTATACAACTATCCATAATATAGATAAGGCATTTAAAATAAGTATATTGAAAGGGTTCCTTGCCTTCTTTCTTACATTAACACCTGGAGAATTATTGATAAAAATGTAATATTTCCATACATTCTCTTTAACTAAACATGACTAGATTTCCTTTATATAGTTCATACAACTTTAAATGCAGCATTAAATGATTTTTCATTTATATTTTAGTTTTGGGGGGATATAACAGTTTCCTTTTATTTTTTCTGTTTTTTTTTTTTCTTTCTAAATATTCATAACAGTCCTGTCCATAGATTCTGGTGCAGACAAAATATTTTTCTTCTGGATGTAACATATATCTTAGTACAGTGTATAAAATATTTTTAGACCTTCCTGAAGAAAAAAAAATGTTTACTCCACCTGAAAAAGAAGATGTATTTAATATTGTATTTTCTTTAATTATTTTGCGAAGGGTAAGCATAACTTTTTTTCTATATAACTTTACTTGAGTGCTCATTATTAAATCTTATGGGATTTTCTCCAATTTTAGGTTGATAATTTAACCACATAGATTGTAAGACCAAGTATTTTTCAGTATCTGATATAAGTTTAAAAATAATGGGTTTAGGACAAGCACCTTTCTTATTAAATGGTTTGGAAAATGATCTATGGGCTCCGTAAATTCCATAGGTTGGAGCTTCTGGCAAGTTGATTTTAGGGATCCTCAGAATTTTTTTTCCTTGTTTTCAAGTACTCCATGAATTCTTAAATTGCTTCTCCTCTCACTGTACAGTCATGTATGTTATCCGATAAAGTGTTTTCTTTGAGGAGAAATGCTGTTTTAATTTTTTCTTCATTAAGTCTCCATTTAGATTTATTTAGGCCATCCTCCATGTCATTTATTTTTTATATTTTTTCTGATTTATTATGTTTCTAAGGAGACTTAATTGTTTGTTGCAGTCCTCCTTGACATAATCCATTTTATTGTTCAGTTTATCTGTTTTTAAAGAACTCTCCTGGATATTTAACATTTGTATCTCCTTCATATAGTTTTCCTGTATAGCTGCCTTGGAGGGATTTATTTTGCTGCAGGTTACAATGCTGTTTGACTAGACTGCAAAGAATTTTTTTCCACAGAATTTCTCAAGAGTGATCCAAAGTTTTATAACAGCATTCTAGAAGACTATTATTTGCCAAAGAGCTCTGTTAAAATCATTTAATATGTAAACAACTTGTCAAGTTTCTTAAATCCTTCTAAAAGCTGTCAGCAGTCCTCCATCTTTGCCATGTAACACTCAGCAGTTCTTTGATTCTGTGTTGCATTTTTTTCTTTTAATTGTTCTGGTAACTCTTATATGTCTATATTCACTTGCCTGATTTCATGGACAATATCCTAGTTTCCCTGGATTCCATTATTCCTAATAACAGCTCTATGGACTTTCAGTGAGTGCGTGTCTACATTGCTTACTACTACTTCCAAATTCCATAAAGTGCTCACAGACTGACTCCTGAGTCAGCACAGCTGTTGTCTGCTCCACTTCCATCTTACATGCTTTTTGCTGCCACCTCAAGACTCACATTTTACTGTAAGTCATCACCTTTCTTATATACTTATTTTGCCCAACCCCTTAATGTTACAAAAGTACCAGATTACATAATCACAACTAGTCTGTTAATATTCCCTAGCTACACTAACACACAAATATTATATTACACTGTGGCATCCAAATGCTCTACCAATCTTCTTCAATAATTGTATATAATCATCTCTATTCTTAAAGAGCAGTTATTCCAAACCACACACACTGTTACTAATATATCAGTTACTATTGCACTTATTTTTCATACCTAACATCTTACCACTCCTTCCATCATCTCAGCCTCCTCTTACCTACCTACTCCATTACATTTACACAAGGCACCTATGACTATGCAGTAACAATTTCCTTTAACCTGATGCAACTACACCAGTAGTCACCTTTTCAAGGTTACCTACCTGAAACTAGTTCATGCACAACCCACAATACCATAATCCAAATGCAGTTGTTTAGTAGCCACCAAAATCCTTCCATGTACTATATTTCTGTGGGAAGACATTCACTCTAACCCTTTTTCTAAGATACAAGTTAATCTGCTCAGATTCCAAGCCACTCAGTAAAGTTCTTCTAAAGCCTCTCAGTAGCCAGCTAAGAAGTATGTACAATAGAGTGACATATTTACATGCATGGATTTCTTACCACTCCCCAGAAACATTCTGCATAACTGAAACTTGGCTAGAGGCAGTGTATTACATGCTGATTGGAAATGTAAAAAAGGCGGTGGAGTCAACAAATTTCAACTTAGCATATGCCAACAGATCATTTCCAAATTCAGTAATGCTGAACTAATTATCTCCTTTCTCCAAGTTGAGTCATAAACATATCTGTTTCATTGCTCTGTATAACCCTAGGCACTAACATCCCCACTCTTCTGTGTAATTAGTAACACTTCCAGAAAACAGTTATTTTATAGGTTAATAGCTTCATAGGTGTATACTAGTCTAATGATGACTAGGGCTTTTTTAAGAGTAGCCATACATCCCAAATCTCTGGCAGGTTTTGATACCCATGATAAGTGTAAGCAGGGCCTTAGGAGATAAAACATTTCCAGGCTGCCTGTGTCCATTAGACAAGTAGCTGCCAAACCAGGGATAAATTTCTTGTTCCCTATCCAGTTGTTCAACTTGGGTTAGGGAAGAACTCTGCTTCACATGGATGATGAGCCTGTTCCAAGGTAAGGGGTAGTCTCTGTGATACATACCTGTCTCTCCATTAAGTCCTATTTATATCACAGGCAAGGTTTAAGACTTTACAATGTATAATTCTGGTGTGATCACTATAGGTATAATAAATCAAGCTGTAACTAATTAATAATAGACTGGATTCTAACATCCAATCTTAGTAAAATTACATCAACTGGCACTCGCTCAGACACTCTTACTACAGCCATACGTTTTGGAACCCCTTATTCATCCCAGAACAATACAATTATAACATATACACAAAGTCCAAAAGGCTTCTAGAGTAAATGAAACACTGGACCAACACAGGAACAGAGTTATATGCACAGAAACGTCCAGTGTGACAACCTAAGGCATTGCAAGTTCAGACTCGTAGTGTAACTTCCAAAAGCAGATTTAATAAGAATAAAATAATAAGAACAGCAATAAAAATGGTTATCGCTTTCGTGGTCACAAACACCTCTTCATCAGACCTTCATAAAAAAATTTTTATAACATACCTCCTTTTAAATAACTTTCATCAACACTTAACCTATCAAATCACTCAAACAATTAATTCAAACCCGGCCTAATATTAACCCTTCACTATCTCTATGAACATTGTTCTCTTAAAAGCATGGATATTGCCAGTATCCTGGCAGATCGATTCAGTGCAGGTTGATAGGATCCCAATACAACCTGTATTAAAGAATAGAAATCTATTTAAATAAGTATTATACCATATATAAATGCCATCTATTATATGTTCCATGCATATATTTATTCAGGTTTTGATTTTAATTTTGTTTTAGTTATAATATGCATGTGTTTGAATGTATGATCGTCCATGGTTTTAAGAGGACAATGTTCATAGAGAGAGTGAAGGGTTAATATTACGCCGAGTTTGAATTAATTGTTTAAGTGATTTGATAGGTTAAGATTTGATGAAAGTTATTTAAAAGGAGGTATGTTATAAATTTTTTTTTTTTATGAGGGTCTGATGAAGAGGTGTTTGCGACCACAAAAGCGCTAACCATTTTTATTGCTGTTCTTATTGTTTTCTTATTATTAAATCTGCTTTTGGAGGTTACACTACGAGTCTGTGGCTGCGTTGCCTTTGGTTGTCATGCTGGAAGTTGCTGTGCATACAATTATAACGCAGTTTGCAGCATCACCAGATATGCAACATTTACATCTACCCTAAAAATCTTGTAACTGCAACACGTTGAAATACTTACCATTAAGTGGCGTAACAGCCTAGTTTAATCAGATCTTTTTCAATATACTCAATGAAATGGACCCTTGAGACAAAAATTGAGTAAAAGGTAAATCCTGCCTCATGACGAAAGAATCAAGCTATAAAAAAGATGTAAGTGTGGAAATTTTATTTATTGAATTATTTTTTATTTTATTTTGAATTTGTTAACCAGGGTGGAGCACTGATCTCACTGGACCTATTTAAGTTTCATCCTGGGGTAAACACAAGTGATACATGACATTATATGCACAGTGAAAGGCAAAATTCAGGATATACATATATTATATACAAAGTGAATATCAGACTTGGCTTGATGGTATAAAAGCTATAGATAAATTACATTATATACAGAGTGACAAAGCAAAATATATACATGTATTATATACAGAGTGGAAATCTGCGTTTTCATTCTGAAATAATCACAATTAAAAGTGGAGTCAAAGCAAGATATGTAGACAGATGAAGGGTATAAGAAGTTTAAGTTCTATGACTGGTTGCATTGTCCTAGAGTCTTGAAATGTGTTTTTATTTCTGATTGGAAAATTGGGTAAGAGGAATGATCTTTAAGAAAAGGAAAGATTCCCATAGTTTTGGACCAAGGACTGAGAAAGCATAACCTAGTCTATGCAGTGAAGCCTTTTTGGGGGGAGGGAGGGGTTGGTGTATAGGACATGATTGATTAAGATTTCTAAAGTTTTATGTTGGCGCATCTCTGAATAGTCTGGAAACTAGTGGGGAAGGTGTCATTCTTGATAAGTTTAAATAGTTGAGAGGCAAACAAAAAGTCAGCACATTGTTTCATAGGCAGCCATTTAGCAGTGGTATTCATTTCTTGAGGAAGAGCGTGAAGAATCTGCAAATGGCATTTGAGGTGGACTGAATTGTGGATACATGTATTTTAAAAGCTGCAGCAATTATAAGAAGACGATATTCTAGCTGTGTCAGTAAGATTCCTTTGCATATAGCATTTCCACAGCATCCAGATAGAAAAAGGGGAGCTCACATTACCTCAGAATAGCACTGATTTGATTTTTGTTTGTAGTCCAGGTAGAGATGGAAATTTAGAAGGTAGTTCAGGACGAATGGCTAGATATTTCAATGAAGTGACATTTTCAGTAGTTATTAAGATGATCAAGGATTTTTAGAGTTCCAAAAGTACTGTATTTATTTTAGAGGAGTTTAACAGTAATTGTGTATCATTGGTTCATTGAATAAAGGAATGAAAATCAGCCTGATGTTTGTGGTCAAGAGAAGAGACAGACTAGCAGAAGTGGAATAGGACCATCTCATCAGCATAAACCAGGAGAGGAACATGGAGTAAGTCAAAAGGAAGTTTGTTAATGTAGATAGAAAAGAGGAGCAGTGCCAGGACAGATCCTTGGGGGACACCTTACTGCACCGGGACTTGTGTAGAGGTTGATGTACTGAAATTCACTAAGAAGTGTCAGTTAGAGAGGTAGTTTTTGAACCAGAGCCATGTGTCATCACTAATGCCTATTTCAGTGAGATGGTCTAGGAGAACTGAATGATTGATAAGATCAAAGGCCCTGGTGAGGGCAATAAAAATGGCCCCAGTAATTAGACTGTTGTCCAATCCAAGAAGAATGTTGTTGCTGAGTGTTGATATAGCTGTGGATGTACCAGACCAAACGCCATGCTGCTTTTGAGAGACAAGGTGGTATTGGCTGACGCAGTGAGTGAGATGGAAGAAAAGTAATTTTTCCAGAATCATTTCTAGGGTGAGGAAACTAGAAATTGCCCAAAAGTCTAATGGGTTGGAGGGACTGGGCTTCTTAACAAGAGGTTTTATGATGGCATTTTTCCATATATTAGGCATAATATTAAGTGTAATACAGAGGCTGTAGATGTGATCTAAGGCTCCGGTGAGGTTAATAAAAATGGCTCCAGTAATCAGTGTCCAGAGTGCTGTGACCAGACCAAAAATCATGCTCCTTTTAAGACAGAAGTTGGTACAGGTTAATGTATTGCATGAGTAAGAAAATTCTTATTTTTTCAGAATCTGGAAATTTGGACATCATGTCTAAAATAGAAAACACAACAGAGCCACCAGAAAATCAGGCAACTCCATAGTCTCACTAAAAGTAAACTCACTACAGGCAAAAAAAAAAATAGCTTATGCTGCAAATGTGAAATCAAAACAATGCTAAAGCTTTTTGGGCCATCATGTATAACTTATTACATCCTGGAAGAGCCAAGCAACCAGCCCCCTTCCTTAACCATTCCCCAGAAAGTATCACCACTAGCATCAACACTCACTCAATCCATACTTTTACAAAACATATTATGATCAAAAACAATACTAACCTTCCTAGTTAACTGTACACTAACTTGCACAATAATTATTTTACTCTAAAACCAGTTCTCACATCCGCAAGCAAAACATTTCTACTCAGTTTAAAACCCACAAATCTAGCTATTGATACCCTCCCAGCCGAATATCTTAAAAACACTAAAAATATAGCAGGCTATCCAGTATCCATTTTGACCAATAGATAATATCAAGCAAACTATGTTTAGTTATCTAGAAAAAAATCTTACATCCAACCCTTACATAAAGAAGGAAAGCCTGTAGAGTTATCAAACTGCATGCCAACTACTATCCTTCCTCCTCTCCCAAAAATCTTAGACAATGCATTCACTCTCACCTGCCCACAACATCTCATGGATAAAATTCTTTATCCTACATGGATTTAGAACCAAATCACAGTGCAACAACTGCCCTCTTGAACTTTGTCAAGGCAGTTAACCTCACTATTCTCAGATCTGTCATAGGCTTTTGTCACTGTCCCTCATATGATAAACTGCTTCAAAAACTACAGTATGTAGTTATCTCCAGTAATGGCTTCACTGGTCTAACAGTTATTTACCTAACAGATAGAAAGCTGTAAAGTGACACTTGGATTTATATTCCTTTCTTCCAGTCACTGCTGGGGTACCAGAAGGATCTGTCTTATTACCCCTAGTATTTAATATCTTTATAAATGATCTTCACAAAGCCTTCATGCATGCATCACTCATTCAGTATGCAAATGACTTGACTCTCATTTTTATAGCTGTCAATCTGTTTAACTCCAGACAATTACTCGTGAGTCCTCTTCCATGGAAGATTGAATAGATAGCTTCTAACTTCTGCTAAATCCTAAAAGAAAAAAATGCTTCTCTTAACCCCTACAGCTGAATATTGAACCACTCCATATGTGATCTAATCTGTAGTAAGTGTTTGCTACAAATGCATAGTTTCTTGTGTTTTTTAGACAAATCTTAGCACTGATCATGGAATAAATTATAGCACCTGGTTGCTAGAGTTTAAAGGAAAAAAATGTTTTTTTTTTCTTCTTTATTTTGGGCAAATATGAGTGTTGTAGTGCTCCATGCATGGTATAAACTCAAGGGTCTTTTTTAGTATAACTTACTAGCTTTCAGTGTTCCTTATGCGTAAACCATAGCAACTGTTTGCTTTAAATGTAGCAAGCAGTTTGCTACAATTTAACAAAAAGCTTTTTTTTTCTTTTTTCCCCTTAGTTGAGGAAGGAGGGGTGGGATGAAGGAGTAAAAAGATGACCTGATTGACTCCTTCATTTCAGGAGCAACAGGTACCAGATTGCAGACTTTGTTTTTATTGTTCTTGGGGTGGGAGTAGGATGCAGAAGCAGGGCATACTTGGCTGATTGTCCCATTTCAGGAGTACCTGCCTGCCAGCTCCAAAGCCACCAGATTGCAGACCTTTTTTTCCTTTCCTCCATGATGATTAGGTGCAACAGATCAGGGAATGGCTCAGGGTGCTGCATGAGCCATCTACACCTCTTTTGTCAGGCTTGTCTGCAGCCTCCATTGTACGCCTCATCACTACAGTGCCATCAAAAACCTTAACTGGCTACAACTACCTGATCATGTTAGATACTCACAACTTCTTGTAGTCCACAAGTTTTGTAATAAACCCAAGAAGTGTACCAGCCTAAAAAGTATCCTCCAATCCTACCTTCCCAGCAGAAGCCCACTCTTAAGAAATAAATCCTTCAGTATCCAGTCAAAAACCATTAGCTCAGATGGAGAAGCCTTTTCTTCCATTCACATCCCCAAAGTATGGGATTCAGTACCTCGAGCTCTAAGCCTCAGTAATAGGTTCACAGGTTCATACTAGGCTAATGACCACCAGGGTCTTTACAAGTGTAGGCGTGCAACCCAACCTAGTTTGGTCCCAGTTTTCCTTGGATGCGTATTCCCTGGGGTATGTTAGTAAAGAGGTAGCAAGGGTTATATGGGAAGTATGTTAGTTGGGGATTAATTTACTTACTGTCAACCTCTGTCAATCAAAAACATGGGAGCCAGGGCAGGGGTGACTATGTGCTTTCACATCTAATGATCAAGGCTTCTTTTTAACAGGGTTGGGGATAAACTCTGCTAAACATAGATGGGCAGCTTAATCTGTAGCAGGGGGATCCTTTGAGACACATATTGATCACTGCAGAAGGTTCTATTTATGTTACAGACAAACGTCAGGTCCTTGGATCTAGTCTTGCTGTTGTTGTTTGTCTTCTAGATGTGCAAGAGATCCATTAGAGCTGGATATGAGGATGCTTTATATGTTTGGCATAGATTGTTTCTCAGTAACCTACAGGAGTCTGAGTACTGATATATGACCTTAAGGTGATTTGTATAGGACAGGGCATTCATATCTTGGGTTTTCCTGGTGAGGAACCTTGTTTGGGCATTCCAGCTGTTGCAAGTGCCTGGCTAGGTACATGCCAGCTGAGTCATTGTACTCAATGATGGGTCCGATAAGGGCTGAGTAGGGTGGTACTATAACTTCCTTGGACATGGATGTCATACCCTTGCTTATGAGTTGGGTGACACAGAATGATTTTAGTATCCTGGCTTTGTGCTGGTCAGACTTCAGATTACTGTCTACAGATGTTCCCAGATCCCTAACTATCCAGTCAACTTTTAGGGGTGTTTTATCAATGAAGTAATCAGCCTGGGTGGATGCTTTCCTAAAGGGCATTATAATGCATTTCTTTGCACATTGATCTTTAATCTGTGACTTTTGCACCATTTATTTGTTTGTGTTAGACTATCTTGTAGGATGTTGATGTCACGGGGGGAATCTGTGATTGCTTCCAATTTATAGTCATCTGCTAACCTGATGAGCCGGAGGCCTTTGGCATTAGCCTTGACTTCTGAGAAGTAGCTGCCAAAAAGAGTCTAGTGACCGGTCTCTTGGTGGAGGTGGTCTCACAGATCCTGACTTCTTGGGTCTTATCTGTGAGCCAGCTGGCAATCCAATGAGTTATTTAGGGATTTATGCCTGGTCTTCATTCAAAGACCAGCTAAAAAAAAAACTTATAATGACTCTTCACCAGGCTAACTATAACACAAATTACCCTGTCCCTTACCACTACTGTCCAACATTTTCTTTAGCCCCCAAAACTGTTGGGCCTTAGTAATAAGCAGTAATGACTCGCCTGTAAAAAAAACTTATATAGTGTAAGTCTTGTAAATCCTGCTGTATCTCTACTCTTAGCCTAATACTCCTGATACTCCAGCATGATCATTGTAATACCTATAACTTTGTACTTACTACTCCACTCAGGGTACATTATCAATGAAGTAATTGGCTTAATCACTGGTGTCATTCTAGGGGGATCCAATGTCTGTCAGCCTGGGATGACATGCTGGATAGGCCACGTGGATGGCTTGCACCTGTCACCACTGGGCTTCCGGATACTGGCCAAGGCTCTTGCCACCCCCATAGTGCCTTTTTTAGGCAATGCTCAAAAGACAAATCAACCTCCATAAAAAACAAAAATGGAAAAAAATTAAGGGTAATGCTGCTTAACGCCAGAAGTCTAAATCTCAAGATGCAGGCACTCGAAGCACTTCTCAGTATGGAGAACATCGATGTCTGTGCAGTAACTGAAACCTGGTTCAAGACTCCTGAGAGCACTCCAGCTACCAGGCTATACCTCATATTATGGCCTCACGCTCCAGGCCGAACCACAAGGAGGGGAGTGTCCATTTTCATAAAGGACACCTACACCTCTCGATTGGTGGCTACCCATGAAGCATCAGAAACCATACAAGTTTTACTCACCATAGGCAAAACTGCCATACAACTGGTCGCATGTTATAGAACACCCTCCCAATCCCAGGAATCCCATCAAGCATTCCTGAAAACACTGGAGGATATGAATGTCACACCAAACACCATCATATTAGGTGACTTCAACTACCCCAACATAGACTGGGCCCACTATTCTAGCCCTAACACCCTAGCCCAAAGATTCCTGGAATTCATTAACTCAAATGCTATGGAGCAACTGGTCACTTCTCCTACGAGGGAGATAATATACTTGACCTGATTATCACAAACATGGGGTCCAAATGCTCGCACCGGATATAAACCCTCACTAGTAAGATCTGATCATAAACTGATCACGTTGGATGTACATATCCCACCCCACCCCAGAACAAAAGACTGCAGTGAAAAACTTTTCAAAAGCTGACTTTGCTCCTTAAGTCAGAAATGATATCCTTTAAGCCTACTGGGTTAATGGAAACCACATCCCAAAATGCTGAATCTTTCACCAAAGCCTTCTACGCACATCTCCAAGAATGCATGGATCAAGCGATCCCAACTAAAACGAAGCCGCTCTGCACCACGGCAAAAGGCCCGGTTTGCTGGACCCCGCTATAAACAAACTGTACAACAAAGAAGGAAGCTACTGCAGGACAAAGCCAAATCCCACAAAGGAAAGGCTTCCTGATCAGCACAAGTAAAAACTACGTTCTCTCATAAAACATCTAAAGCAAACTTTGAGAAAAAGATTGCCAAGGATACCAAAGACAATCACAAGGCCTTCTTCAATTATGTCAGAACCTTGGGAGGAAATTCTCAGATATGCTCTGAGTTAGTACACAACGACAAAAAATTCACTGACCCTACCGACATTGCCAATATTCTGGCAGATAGGTTCAGTGCAAACTTGTCCCTCCTCACCCCTAAAGATGAAGTAATTATCCCTGCTGAATGTAACCTACCTGTCATCACAGACATACAGGTGAAATCAGCACTCAACAAAGCAAAAACACAGCATCTATGGGACCCGATGATATCCTGCGTGTTACGTGAACTTCAAGATGAACTAAACCCGCACCTAAGAACGCTATTCAATCTTAGCCTCACTACAGGATATGTACCTGAACACTGGCGCACAGCAACAGTGGTCCCACTCCACAAAGGGGAAATTCTACTGACCCTGGTAACTACCGCCCATAAGTCTGACCAGCCTGGTCTGCAAGGCTATGGAAAGAATCATCATGGAACTCATAAATGGCGACATTGGGGATCTGCAGACCCTTGATCCCACCCAGTTCAGTTTTGTAAAAGGCAGATCCTGCCTCTTAAACCTGGTTGACTTCTTCGAGACAGTCACTAGTGCCATCGACGAGGGCAAGGCTGTCCACACTGCCTACTTGGACTTGGCTAAAGCCTTTGACACGATACCACACTCTGGCATCATAGACAAGCTCAGCAGCCTAAATGTAAATCCATATGTCACAAGATGGGTAGCAAACTGGCTAAAAAACAGAACCCATAAGGTCAAAATTGCTGGAGCCATGTCAGACTCAAAACCAGTCACGAGTGGTGTCCCACAGGGCTCAGTCTTGGGACCACTCTTATTCGGCATTTACTTGTCAGATGTGAAAGCAAATATGGGAGGATTATGGCTGACAAAGTTTGCAGATGACTGCAAACTGGGTGCCATAGTTGATTCACCTGCTGACACACACATCCTACAGAAAGGTCTCACTGAAACGGACAACTGGTGCCGGAATCATGGCCTCAAACTTAATGCCAAAAAATGTATAGTCATCCCCTTTGGGAAAAACAAAGTACCCACAAATTATCACGTAGACAATAACCCACTGAATACGGAAGAAGTAATCAGAGACCTGGGGACTCAAGTCGATAGTGACCTCTCCTTTGACAACCATGTTGCCAAAGTGGTCAGAAAGACATTCTACCTTGCCCATCTCATCATGAAGGGATTCTCATCCAGATCAAAGGAGGTCATTGTACCTCTATATTCCTCCCTTGTCAGGCCCATGATTGAATATAATGCTCCATTTGGGATGTATCTCACTCGGCACATGCAACAACTGGAAAGACCCCAGAAGTACCTCACCAAGAGGATCATAGGTCTCAAACATGTGCCTTATCCAGCTAGATTAAAGAAACTCCAGCTCTATTCAGTAGCATACCGCCTGCTCAGAGGTGATTTGTGCCTAACATATAGGGCCATGTCCAACCAAGAACTGATGGACATGCTCCATCTCAAAAATCCAAATCCACCAGAACCACGCGAGCTAAAGATTTCAACCTCTGCACAAATATGAATAGGACATGCTGGAGGGATAGATTCATAACACAGAGGTTACCCATACTCTGGAACAAAATCCCAGTTCATGTGAGACAGAGCCCTTCATTGGCACTGTTCAAGAAAAATCTCGATGCATGGATGGGAGATCTAAGTTTACAGTCACCTCAGTGTCACTACTAGACAGAGGTATAGTTTACTAAATAATGGGGTCCCACATGTGTCACTACTAGAGAGGCGCAACTATATGGTGGCGGAAGCCACATCACTGTTGGCTAGGCTTATAAATGCCCCCGGGCAGATAGCCTAGTACACTACTATGAAACTATGAAACTATAACACTAATGCTGCCTGATTAACATTTTTATGTGTATGCCTGCATATCCATCTTTCTAGCTTTCTCACTACAAATGCGTGTATATAATTCGATCCATTATAACATGATATTGTGATTGTACTAGTGTGAATGAATACTTTTCTTTAATATGCTTTTGTCTGATGTGAACCAATTCAATAGGCTACTGTGTATCATTTTCTAATAATGCACTATCAGAGATTACGCAAATGTTTGTGGTAATCTACATTCTGTCTTATATTATATTGTATCAGTGGAGATTTTCTCCCTTCCCCAGGCCTCCACTGAAAAGTTGTTCTACAGCCTGTCTGACTTCCCCATTCAACAACAAAAATAAATAAATAGGTATAGTGCTTCAGGGACAGAGCTTTTTTTAAATGTTAGTCAGCGAAATGTTTACTTTCTTTCTGTTTGATAGTATGAGTATTAGTTTTTTGGTCAGATCATCAAGTTGCAATCTGCAGTTCTTTGGGGAGTCAAATGAGTTCCAATCTCCTGTATTCCACTTGCATTGATTAGTCCCATTGAGCTGTACCCAGTACTTATACTGTGGTATTGTACTCCCTAAGGACGTCTGTGTTGTAATGACGTGAGCACTATCTGACTTTGTGCAGTCACTGATCTCTGCAGTTGTTTTGAATGCTATTCAGTGAAGCTACTAATGGTTATTTCAAAACAGAAGGCAATAGGAGCACAAACCACAGCTGAAGGTAATAAAAACATGCAGTATGCTTTTTGAGCTGAATGGAGTTTGTCACAGGGAAGTTGGCATTGTTATGATGTGAAGGTTGTCATAGTTTCCGAATTCAGCAATGTATGTAGCAAGGTCCTGCTGTGAAAGCCATTATCCAGTGAGGTTATGCATATTTATTTCAGCACTGAAGATAATCAAAGAATACAGCTGCATTGTGAAAGGTCAACAGTGTGAATGCTATTACATGCAAAGTCGACAGCCCCATTCCTCTCTGCATATCTTCATGACTCTGTATGCAGCTACCCCGAGGTCAGTCCACCATGGGGTATGTTATAAATCTTGCCGGAAAATGAACTCCATTTCTGCTCATACCACTGACTGAAAATGTCAGCTTTTCATGTTACTGACATTACAGATGACAAGAATGGCAAAGTAAAGTTTCAGCATTCAAGCAACTATGCAGTCTAGTACTGTTATAACTGGGATGTGGAGATTAAGAAAACTGTGGTGACATTTCCTGTAAGTGTGATTTTTTTTTTATAGCAGGTGAACTGATGGGATCTTTGTTTAGGTCCCACATTAGTTGTTTATGGAAAAGTTCTGCATGTCTAGCTAGGTGAGGACTTGTTTTTCATTGAGGATGAAATATTTGAGTTATACATGCCTTAGTCAGTCATAAAATGAGAAAATATCTATCCATGTAGAATAAAGGAGAACTGTGTGATACAGAGGAAAGTTCAGGTATACAGAGGTAAATAATATGAGAGGGATCTATATTAAAAGATACAGTGAGAAAGAAAACAAGATACAGTGAAATGATGACAAAAAAGCAGAGGATGAATAAATGCAACTTTAACAAGATACAGCAGTCAAGGAAAATTATGGAATTCACTATGGTGCATGTAGAATAGACACCTGACACTGTATACTTTTTCCTTAGCCTTTCGACTGGTAGGAAAGTAAGCCGCATTTTAATTTTTATATGAGCAAAGTTATGCTATAGACTGAACCTAGGCTTAAGAAAGTAATCTGTTAGGGAAATAATTAGGTGAGATGCTAGCTCATGGAAAGATGATGTACTAATCATCATGTGAGTAAAAGAGAGAGGTATACATTCTCTGTTTCTCCTGCTGGCTTTAGGGCTCTAACTCAAAACACATAAAGCAGATTATGCTAGCTGCTAGGTATGAAAGTACTGGTGAAAAAGGCAAATGGCAAATATTGAGTGAAGGGTATCATAGTTTATCAGGGAGGGTTTAGAAATAAGAGAGATTTTAAACTGACCATATATAAGAGATAGTAGAAGAAAGCACCACACTCTAGACTGAGAAGCCAATTGGTGAAAATAGTTAGAAACCCTACAGGTGAAACAAAGGTTATGATTGCTATTATGGAGAAACTAAATGAACAAAATGAATTTACACCCTAATATTAAGGAAATAATTTGAGAAATTAGTTGTATAGAACATAGACAGAAGTAGTCACATTGCATAATCTTACAGCAGTCTTCTCCAGACCATCTTTTAATCCTGTTACAGTTGCAGTTATATTTAATTACATTTTAATGGATTGTTTCTATGAAGATCTCCAATGGCAACATGTATTTTCCACTGACAGTGGGTAACTATAACTCCTTACCAGATGACCTCCTGCAGGAGTACACTATCCATGTGCTCCCAAACTCAGCTCTTCGAGTGAAGAGCAAAAGCAAAGTCTGTGATCTTCTGGTTTCTGCTTCTGTAATGCAGGAGCAACCCAGCCAACTAGGTCCAGCTTCAGCATCACAACCCTACCGCCACCTCTCCTCAGCTGAGGGGCAATTTACAAAGAAAAAAAAAGTCTACAGTTAGGTATCTGTGGCCAATCAAGTCCCATGTCTCTGCATTGCCCCAGACCCTTCTGCTTCATATTTTGTGGACAGGAGCCAGAAATGAAGGAAAACAAATATTTTTTTTTCTTTTAAACTGTAGCAGTAAGTTGGGCGCTCATTTGTGTACACAAGAAGATGAAGTATTTTTTTAATAAAGCAACAGGCCTGGTATCACTATTTGTAAAAATAGCAAGACAACAAAGTTGCCATTTTTCTTCTGAGCCACAGTAAATAATGAGTGTGAAACTCTAGTGCTTGCATAATCATGGTGACTGTATAATGCTCTGGTTCTGAGTAAAAGCAGCTTATACTCCAATTGTTTGAATGATGGCATCTTGTTGTTTGCTCATTTTAAGGTCTGACTACTATAATTTTGGCTGCTGTGCATGTAAATAAGAAAAAAAAACACTTAAACCTTTTCCTAATTTTACCGACTGTCCCTGACTTTTTCTCTTGTTTTAGTCTTGGCTTCATAAAATGTTTGGTTTTATGGCAAATCATTGAAGATTGGAGTTACTAAATTGAGGGTAGGAATGGGGAGACACTGGCTATGGGCAAAAGCAGTTTGCTCTCATGTTAAATCATATTAAAGTCTGACTTTGTATGACTAGTGTGCATTTTATGAAATACATTGGGATATATATATATATATATATATATATATATATATATATATATATATATATATATATATATATATTCTGGTAAGTCTTTGTAAAGCAAAGATGAAATATTCCCTGATTTCATAGAATGTTTCTGACTTTGCCTCATGTTTTTTGGTTTGTGCCACATAAAATCTGCTGTTTTCTGGCAAATCGCTGAGAGTTGCAATCAGTAAATGATGTCAAACATTTGACTTTTCAGACTTTGTATCCTTCAGAAAATCATTTCAGTGCAATAACTGTTATTCTAGCAATGTTCTATGAAAAGAACAATACGTAATGTCTATCTCTGATTTTAGGCTGCTGTCCCTCACTGTGCTTTGGGTTTGTCCATGATTCTTGTCCTAAGAGGTTTTTCAGCTATATAACTTTCTAAGTATATAACAGAAACATGTCTATGATTCTGGGTCTTATTTTTTTTTTTTGGCTTTGTCCCTGATACTTCTACTAAGAGGTTGAGAGGTGTTTTAGCACAACTGGCTTATGTATAAACAGTAAAATGGCTATAACTTCTGGTTGGAAGCTATCTATGTGTGAAAGTAAGTTATCTTCTTCTTTGCTCAGCTTAAATACTCTGGCTTGTGGGACTACTGTGCATGTGAGTGAAGTAAACTTGAAGTTTATATCTATCAGATATCTGAGGTGTATACAATCAGCAATGAGACTATTATGGCTGGTTATCGGAGCTGTTGTGCACGATAAGGGTTGACTCTGGCTGTTGAAATCAGATTAAGCAGTCAGTAGTCTTTCTTTACAGGTCTAATTTACATTTGTATTAAGCATGCAGGAAAACTTTACTGTGGGCATTTCATCACATTTAGGCATTTGAAGTATCTGCAGTCCTAAGACTGTAATTGATGAGTATGGACATTGGTGGAGTATAATGATAGCAATTTGAAGGGTCTTAAAACAGAAATATGAAATCAAGAGAACGTGTTTTTTTTTCCAAAAAAGGTAGGAGGGGTGCATGTTTTGAAAACAGTCCAGGACCAAAGGTGACTCCCAACCGTAGGAAAAGACTTTGAAAAAAAATATCTTCACTCAACTAACTGACCAAATCAAATAACACAGTATGTTGCCACTCTAAAAACATGGATTCTCGCTATGCTCATCATCTACACTTTTATGAATAATAATCTTAATGAATGTGCACAATAGCCCCCTGCACTGAACAAGCACTGACTTAATCAAGGCTTTTGACCTACTTTACTATTACATTTTTTTTGTCACATTTACTTATCAAATGTTCTTCTTTTCTAAAAAAAACATATGTTGGGTTGCCCCCGGTATTTTACAGCACCCCTCTTCCCCTCCATGTTTATCATGCTTGGTATATGTATAATTCTTTCTCTTTCTATTTTGAACACAATATTACAGCCCCATCCACCAGTCCATAAACGACAACATCCAGTGCTTCTTTACATAGGTTCATAGGTGTGTACTGGGCTAATGGCCCTGGAGCCTTTCCAAGCCAAGCCCATAGGATTACCCTGGCATCTGCCACCCAACATTAGTTCCCAGTGCCTCTGTCAAGTAGAGCCACTGGAGTGATCCCCAGGGTGAATTTTCTATTTTCCATCCACTCATCAAGATTTCTCTTGAAGAGGAACAGTGACATGCTGTGTTTGACATGGGAAGTCTATTCCATAGCATGGGCAGTCTCTGGGTTATGAACCTGTTCCTCCAGCATGTTCTGTTGATTGTGGTAATGAGGTTGAGGTCTCTGGAGTGAGTGGTGCAGAGGTATTGGGATTTCTTTAGGTGTAGCATTTCTAATAGAGCTGGGTCAGACATGGCTTTGTAAGTCAAGCAGAGAGTGCCTCTAAGCAGGCGATATGAGACAGAGAATAATTGGAGTTTTTTGAGTCTATCCATATAGGACAACTGTTTAAGGCCTAGGATTATCTTTATGAGGTACTTATGTGGCCTCTCCAGTTGTTGCAGATGTCTAGTGAGGTACATGCCAAATGGGGCATTGTACTCTATGATTGGCCTAATGAGGGAAGAGTACAGGGAGATAATGACCTCTTTCTTCCTGGATGCAAAACCATTAGTAATGAGATGTGCCACATAGAAGGACTTTCTGACCACTGTGGCAATGTAGTGGTCAAAAGAAAGGTTGCTGTCAACCTGTGTTGCCATATCTCTTATAATGAATGCCTTCTGTGTTTAGTGGACTACCATCAAAGTGGTAATTCATAGGAACCGAGTTTTTCCCAAAGGGGATGATGACACATTTTTTGGCATTAAGCTTAAGGCCATGGTTCTGACACCAGTCATTGGTATCCGTGAGGCCTTTCTGCAGGATGTTAACATCATTTGGGGAGTTAATAATAGCTCCCAACTTGCAATTATCTACAGACTTTGTCAGCCAGAGTCCCTTTGTGTTGGCCTGGACTTCAGAGAAGTAGATACCAAACAGGAGAGGAACCAGGACCAAACCCTGTGGGACTCAACTCGTGACTGGTCGGCAGTCTGACTTGGAGTCAGTTACTTTCACACTGTGGGTTCTATCTGTGAGCCAGTTTGCAACCTACCTAGTGATATAGGGGTTGATTCCTAGCTTAGTGAGTTTTTCTTTGATTTCTGAGTGGGGAATGGTATCAAAGGCCTTGACCAGATCAAGGTTGGCTGTATGAACCACCTTGCCTTCATCCACAACTCTGGTGACTGACTCAGAGAAGTTGACCAGGTTGAGCAAGCATGATCTACCCTTCACAAAAGCAAACTGTATGGGATCAGGAGTTTGGAGATTCCCTATATCCTTGTTTATTAGGTCCATGATGATGCATTCCATAGCTTTGCATATCAGACTTGTCAGCCTATTGGGGCTATAGTTCCCAGGGTCTGTAGTCACTCCTCCTTTGTGGAGAGGGATGACTGTAGCAGTGCACCATTCGGTAGGGACAAAGCCTGAGGTGAGGCTGTGATTGAGGGCACACAGGTGTGGTGCCAGTTCACTCTGTAGTTCATGTAGAACACAGCCAGGGATGTTGTCAGGTCCCATAGAAGCTGTATTCTTGGCCTTGGACAGTGCTGTTTTAACCTGTGCAGCAGTAATACTGGGTGCCTGGAAATCTACTGGTATTGTGATTGGTCCTTTGGGGGGAGAGGGGTAAAGTTGGCACTGAACTTGTCGGCTAGTATATTGGCAATATCTGTTGGCTCTGTGTAGGAGTTATCCATTGTGCAATAGCTCAGAGCAAATCTGGGTATTGCCATGGAGATTCTTTACATAACTATAGAATGCCTTGTGGTTGTCTTTGCTATCTGCTGCAATTATGTTTTCATAGCTAGCTTTAGAGGATTTGATGAGGGATCTCAACTTTTTTTGAGGCTGATAAGGGAGTTTTTCCAGTCTTGGGACTTCACCTTATTCCATATCAGTTTCTTCCTTCTGTTGTAGAGTTTGTTTATGGTAGTGGACCACCAGATTGGCTTCCTTTTTTTGGAGGAGAGCATCTTGGTTCTATTGGGTATGGCAAGAGCCATGCATTTGTGTATGTGTTCATACAATGCATTGGTGTATGATTCGGCAGTCATGCAACTATTCTCCATTTGCATGGGTGAAGTTAGCCACCTCTGTTTTTAGGAGCCCAAGGTTAGCTTTGGAGAAGTTTTTCATGGTTATCTTTGCAGGAGGTGGGAGGGATGTGGATTTCCAAGATGATTAGTTTGTGGTCAGATCTAACCAGGGAGGAGTTGACTATTGGTGTAGAGCAACGGTCGCCCATGTTAGTAATGACCAAGTCAAGGATGTTGCTCCCTCTAGTGGGGGTAACAATGAGCTAGTCCAGGGCATTGGAATTAATGAATTCCAGGAAACGTTTGGTAAGTGTATTGGTACATGAATAGTTTACCCAGTTAATGGAGGGATAGTTGAAATCGCCCAGTATGAGAGTGTTAGGTTTGACCCTAATATTGTCCAGAGTGCTTAGGAACATGGAGTTTGAGTCTTGGGATATGGTTGGGGATCTATAGCTGCCTGCAACCTGAATCTCTGTCTTACCCAATCACCTCAGAATCCTGCACACATTATCCAGTCTTGATATTTGCTTTCTCCTCCATTTCTTTAATTACACCATTAGCTCCTTCTCTCTCTATCTGCATGCCTGTTATGGGTCTATATCACCATTTTGAATGGTGAGAACTCCGAACGCTGTTTATTCAAACTCAGCAGTTCGAAATCCATAAACAGCGAACACACAGAACACTGATTTTTTTCCCAGGGAAAAAAAATCGGTGGGCCATCTTCAGGGCTTTGCTATTTCCTCCACTGTGGTGCGATCTCGGAGTTGGTATATTTAAGTAAGGGGGTGTGGGGAGCGAAGCCTCCCTTTTTTGTTTTTGTTTAAAGTTGCTATTTTTTTTCCCATGAGTTTGCTGTTTACGGATTTCGAACTGTTGAGTTTGATTAAACAGCGTTCAGAGTTTTCACCATTCGAAATGGTGATATAGACCCCCTGTTTCTACTGGCTGCCTCTGGAAACAGGAAGTGCTCCTACAAAATGGGTCCCAGTCACAACAATGATGAGTAGGGTAAGTTTCTTGATGCAGTGGCTAAAATTTCCCCTAGTACTAGGAAAACCACCTCAGGGCACCTCTAAAAAAGAGGCCATTAACCTAGTGGGACTGACCTGGTCAACAAAGGATACATCAAATCAAAAAAATCAAAATTCAGTGTACAATAACATTATATTCAATGACAATATAACTGCTCTGGGTAGAGAGACAGATGAATACAGTATGATGTGAAACACAAGCTACATAAATTAACTGGCTGGCAATGGCGGAGTACCTACATAGACAGAGGAGATGAAATGGTGTTATAGTGCAAAGTTTAGGAGATGTGATAAAGTGTTGTAGTGAAGCTTGTGAGATAAGGAAGAGTAAATGTGCAGAGTGGTAGAGATTGGCAAAAACTACTGGAAAATTGATATCTAGTAGTGGAAAGACAGTAAACAGAGCATACAACAGATGTGATGGTGGAAGTGGGTAAGTTGTGCAGTCACAGTACAATGAAATGACAAAGAGCTCTTCATCAAAGTTTTTACATGAGAGATGGGTCTGCCTCCCCTCCATGAAACATGTTTATTTTATTTCCAAAGCATTCTTCTTTCATTAATTTGATGTGCTGGTTTTTGGGGATGTAATGTAGTTTACAGTGTGTTGTTTAATTGACATGTGATTAATCAGCATAAAGTAATCTACTGCTACAAAAAATCACATACCCACATGAGCTATATTAGAAACATAACAAAATGTATAAAACATCTTTTCATATACAACCCCACATTTGCACAAACTCAACGAAAGGAGAAAAACAAACATAAACTCATGTGTTTTTCCTCTTCTTTGAGTCCTGCACAACATAACATCTGTTATAATATTTTGAAATATTTTCTACACATCCCAACAATCTTGCTATGTCAATTTTCTCAGACTTTCTCAAATAACAAGAACAACGAACCACATGTCTCCTCTTTTTTGATCGTTTTCAGTTTTACTGATATGGTTATAGTCACTCTCACTTCTATTAGTTCAATTTTGACTTCATGCTGTTTAACTTATTTTTCATAGCTTCATAATCCTGTTTTTCTTAGTCTGCATAATTCTATAATCAGTATGAAATTATTTTACATCTGGAATTATTTATTTACATCCATATGTCATAATGCTCCTTAAATATCACTTCAGAAGTTAGATTTTCATGCAGCTCATATCCTGCCAACTGGATTTCACGTTTTTCTCCCCGAGTCATGCAACATTCCACCATTAATACATACTTACTAACTGCACTACAATGCATTTTACTTTCAGTGGTATCATACGATGGTGGGGAAGGTTTGCTATTTGAAATATGAGAAGCAGTGCTGACACTGTGGTTAAATAATATTGTGGGGGTGAGGGCAATATTCACATGGAGATGAGGTCAAATGGGAAGGCTTCTGTGGAGATAATATACTGCCCTATCAGCAATGCCTTTTCATGTATATTCAACAAACGTATTATCGGTCCTTTAAATGCGTAGGGCACTAAGTATATATGTTCGCATTTGCAAGTTACTGCCGCTAGACAGTAATGTATGCAAGCAACAGAGCATAACAATAAGGGAAAAGTTATTAAGAAAATAGCAAATGGAAGATATCCAAAACTGTAAGACTATAATTTGTGTGCAGGTTAGTTACTTAAGCGCGAGCTCAGAAACGTCATTTCTTGTATTGTTAAGAAAAAGCACTGTTGTATTATATGTACCTTGGCAGTGTGAATATGCAAGTAATCAATCTGCGGAGGGAATGAAATGTTTTTTAAATAGTTATTTTACATGATTCCCATGATTCTTCGGATTGCAGAAGGTGCAGAGTATAAGCAATAGAAAGGAAGGTCTCATGACTTGCACAATACAGGTGAGCAGGAAGTGCCTCTAATATATTACCTGGACAGGTGAAGGAAGTAATTAGGATAATAAATTGTTAAAAGGTAGAAAAGTGAATCCTTGTCTGTAAGGACTTGGTAAGAAAAAGAAATAACAGGCAGAACATGTTTTAGTAATGCGAGTGAGCAAACCTTCATTACTTTTAATTTTCAAAGAGGTCTCGAGAGATTTTTCAGCTTCTAAATGAAAATGATCTTTGCTCATCTGAGTTTATCATTGTGATTCATGAGTAAAAAAATACACTGAAGATTTGAACATATTTACCTCTCGTTTATGCATGCATTTAGTCTTTACTTTTTAACAGCACTGAGTGTAGTATCAGAACACCACATTCCTGAATAACCAGGCCTGCCAACCTTTGTACGTCTTAGTCAGTCATTTCTTTGTAACTAAGTGTTATTTAAAGCCCGTTTTTTTCTAAATTATTGTGTTTCAAAGTGCTCTACAGTATAACTGAAACATATAATCATCAGGTGAATTTAAACCCCTTGTTATGCATTACCGCTTAACTGATAGCCCATCACAAGGTATCAGCCCAGTATGAAAGTTAACTTTTCCTGGTTGCTGGAGATTTCACTTGACATGAAATCAGATTACTGGTGATAGAAAGAGAAGATCAGTTACAGACAGGTATATCAGATTAAAAAAAACAGACTGTAGTATGCCTAGAGTGCATTAAATAAAGGATCACCTCTCAGTTTTTTGTAAATTTATAAACCTCGTATGCAAATATGCTATAGCACAGTCTTGCAAAACACCACTCATATGCAAATTAATGAGGTATGAAATTGGTAGACTGTTCAGGAAATAACTTGAAAATGCAAATTCTCTCTTTTCTTCAGTACACGCACTACCAGTTTCCAATCAAAGTTTCACTAATATGGTATTACTCTAAAGTTGTGTTTCTAGATCTGTCTCCATAATGCTCTCATCGTCTCTCTGCTTTCCATATATTTATGTATGTATGTACCTATACATACATACAAATCATACATTTCTCATGAAACTATAGCTGGCTGATATTTAATCATACTATTTACTGATAATACCATGCAATATGCCTAAGAATTTTTGAATCAAAAACTGATGGTTCTATATGCACAGCAAGGTTACTATAAAATATTTGTGTTGTTTTGCCTACTACAACATATCATTACTCTTTGTATTGATGAATTATGTCTGTAATAAAATGTTATTCTTTGTGCTGTATGTTACTACTGCCTACGTGAACAGTGTTTAATTGGCATCATTGCTTTTGTTGTTGTATTAACAGTCACTATTACATATATATTCTAAGTCTATATTGTACCTATATATGCAAGTCTCAGATGTATAGCCTTTATTAATTATGGTACTAATTCCAATATCTTGTGTATACTATTAGTTATTTGGCTTTTATATTTTCATGTCTTTGTCATATGTCCAGTTTCATGACTGAAAGTGTCTATGGACCCAGTTCATTTACCCAGTCAATAAATTTAATTATAAATTATTGACATAACAAAAGTGCACATTTTGTCAACACTTCATTAGTTGCATAACTACATACATTTTACTATCATTCTGTGTTCTGTATAATTTTCACCTATGCTGTGGCTGAAAAGGGTTTCTTGCTCATTTAATTTACCTGACTAGTAAAATAAAAAATGACAGTAGAAAAAAAAAACACAGCTTCCTGATACAGCATAAAGGTGAAAAGACAAGATATTACATTTTCGGTTTGTCATGATGATGCAGTACCATATTAACAGTTTAAGCTCAAGTCCAACATAATAGTGGCACACAAGAAGAATAGACACAATGCAATATTGTAAAAACATGAGGGGAAGTCATGGCACTGGTGTGTTTTTCAGTGGGCATGGTGCTTGGTGGAGATAACTGTGGTTAGTAAAGCTGTCGGTTGTGTTAGAAAGTAGACGCAAAAGGAATGAGGCTAACGATGAACTGCTGATGAACTTCTGTCAGAAGTAACTTGGTTCTGTTACAACAGAGGCACAAAAACATCCAGTGATAAAATTATTGTCAAAAATCCAGGGTAACCTTTCTTTTCCAATGTCTTGATGTCTGAAAATGCATTAATCATTCATAACAGTTGGAAGCAGCCTGGAAAAAAGAAAAAGAAGATGATAATGTTAGAAGAGGTACTTAAAGACTATTTCCATTTGTGCACAGATGACTAAACCTGCAGGGCATTGTACATGTAAAAGTAATTTGTTAAGTCAAAGGCTGATATTTCTAACATGAATAAAAATCATACATTTCTAACAAAACTATGGCTGACCAATATTTAATCAAATATTTTATTGATAATGCAGTGCAACATGCCTAAGCATTCATACTTTCTTTGCCTGTATTTTTAGGGCTTGAGAGGACTAATCCCTGTAGTCCTCCAGTGAGTAGAAGAAAGGCATGATTTTGAATGAAACAACACATGGGGCTTGCTTCAAAGTTGCCTCCATGGTCTGTGGAGCATGCAGCTATAGCAGGTACTATTTCTATTCCTGATGCAACAGAAGCACATCAAAGAGCTCCCCAATGCTCCTGCTGCTTCGTGTCCATTTAGATGTAGTCTGGAGAGAAGCTGCATTGTGCTGAGGCTGCAAAACTATGCGATTAAAGGAGTGCTGTCAACTGATGTTTTCCTAATACAAATGCACACTTTCACAGCACAGCCTGCACTGCATGGAATCTAAGAAGCAAAAACACGATTCACTTTCAAGATGAATGCTGATTTTCCAAACAGCGAATGTTCTTTATATGCAGTGTTTTGTGAGCAAAACAGGTAGTATAAAGATGGGGTCTGTATGTATACTGCATCATGCATTAGTTGCTTGCCTGCTAAGGCAATACTGAGATAGTATATACAAAATCAAGAATTCTGACTTATGTTTGCTCTACATGTTTACAATAAAAAATACCTTTGCTAATGGGCATACCTTTCTGTCTCCAAACATCAGTTTAGAAAATTCTGTGGTATGCAAGGCCATAAAAAAGTGAAAAAAGTTAGGTGGTATGGAGTGGTATTATGTTTAATTCTCCAACCAATAGTGCCGGGTACTTGGAGAGTGCACAGAAAACCAAAACTTACCATACACACTTAATTAAAAACAATGAAAATGTATTAATTCCATTTAAAATGTGAAGTACTCATGGTCCATGATTTCCAAAAACTTCAATAATTTCTAAGCAAACGTGCACTCTAAAAACAAAAGTGAGCAAAATGTCAATAGTAGCTATGGATTTATAGTTATATGCAGTATGCAAATGTTCAAACAATGAATACTCAGGCAATAGCAGGGATACACAATAAGAAGCAATGTAATATAGTCTGTGGGCCATTTATAATGACACTGATATCCTACCATCACTTGTCATGTCAGTTAGCAGTAGAAATTCCATCACTATCAAAGGGTAGTCCTGAACATTATCGGTGTGATAATTATAGCACAGGCTATCATAACTTTGATGACGTAATACGTAGCAAAATAGATTTTGTGTGAGTAAGCTCTGCCATTAAAAGAGTCTGACCAGCATACCTGTACTATAATGAAAATGTAAGAGAAAAAAATGCCCATGCAACCCTGAGGGAATTTAAACCCTCAGCCTTCTTCATTTCCACTCTACAAATAACTTCATTTACAAGATGAGCTGTTGAAGCAGTCACACTGAAGGCGTCAGTCAAGCACATAATAGGTAATAATAACACATTTGCATAGTGAAAGAAAGGAAAAGCATATAACACTGACAAGATTTGAACCCTCAACTCTTTTCACTGAAACTCTCCCAAGCACTTCATTTACAAACTGAGCAATAGAAAATAGTCACAATGAAGATGTCACACAAGTACGTGGCAAGTGTTTGTTACACATTCACAGAATAAAAACATAAAATATAGCAAAAGCATATACCACTGAGGGGAATTTGAACCCTGAATCTGAGTCATCTGCATTTTACAAATCATTTCAGTTTCAAGCTGAACAATGAAAGTAGTTACTAATGGCATGAGTTTTATCCTACTTTGCATTTATACACTAATGCTCAATGAAACTCAGCTCATTTGCATGACTGATGGCAAACAAGGTCAGTTTACATAGTAGATGACAGTGACTGGACATGATCAGTGATATGCAATGAACACTGCCATACCTCATTGGTTGTACATGGGCAATGGCACTGCTTTTCATGACCCATTCTACATAGGATGACTACCAAAAAAATAAATCAGTGATTTAGAAGCCCTATACAGACATGTTTGTGGTGTGTTTTATTTATTTTTTCCCCATATTAAAGGTTAGAAATGGGACTATAGGAAGGAAATGAAAAGAAGAAGCAAGCAGGGGGTGGAACATAGGATCACAGGAGATTACTAGGCTATCGACCTAGGGGTCACTTTAAGCCTAGCCATTTCAACCTAATGTAATACCATAGAAGTGCTAGACAATACCCAATATTGCATTTAGTGATGACTGCCCTTGTCCAGGAGGGTTGTGGGTACTACCCCTGGTAAGAATTTATGGTGCCCCATCCACTCGTCCAGGTTCCTCTTGAACAGTGTCATAGAGGTGCACTGTTTCACATGAATAGTAGCATGTTCCAAAGATGTGGCAGTTGTTGGGAGATAAACCTGTCCCTCCAGCATGTCCTGTTTAATTTTTTCGGCCATATTTAAGTCCCTATAATGGGTATCCCTAGATGCATTTGATTTACAGATATGCAGCAAGTTCATTAGGTTTGGGTCTTGGATTGCTCTACAGAGTATAGTGAGAGGGACTTTAGTCAGTCTGTGTAAGGCACATTCTGGAGCCCCTTGATCTTCTTTGTTAGAAACCAGTGAGGTCCCTCTAATTGCTGCAGGTGCTTAGTATGGTACATACTGAATGGGGCAGTATACCCAATTATGGGCCAGATACGTGCCAAGTATAGGAGATTATAACTTATTTTGCTGTCAAGGCAATGTCTTTACTAATCAAGTGTGCTACTTGGAAAGCTTTCCTTACTACAGTAGACATGTGGTGGTTGAAGTTAAGGTTGCAGTCATCCTGTGACCCCAGGTCCCTTACCACGAATCAAGAACAATACCTTAAGTACTTTTGGTATTGTTCTTGATTTGTGTAAAGGGACATTGTTTGTGTATTCACTTTGAGACTATGGCAAATACACCAGTTGTTGGTCTGCGTGAGACCCTCCTGGAGTATACTGACATTATTTGGGGATTCAATGATTGCATCTAGTTTTCAGTCATCTGCAAACTTGGTTAGCTACAACCCCTTAGTTTTGCCTGAACTTCTAAGAAGTATATACCAAACAGTAGAGGGCCTGGCACTGAACTCTGTGGGCTTGCTGGTTGATCTGGAGTCACCCACTTTGATAGTGTATCTCCAGTTTGTGAGCCAGTTGGCAGCCCATCTTATAATGAAGAGGTTTACATTCAATTTGCTAAGTTTATCGGTAATGCCTGAATGTGCGATTGTGTCAAAAGCCTTTGCTAAGTTGAGATATGCTGTGTGCACAGATTTGCCCTCATCAGTGGCCTTGGTCACACTTTCAAAGAAATCCACTAGATTTAACAGGCAGGATCTGCCCTTCACGAAACTGAATTGGGTAGGATCCAGGGTTTGGAGGTCACCTATGTCTTTATTTATGAGGTCCATAATACGTTCTGTGGCCATACTGATAAGGCTGGTCAGGCTTATGGGTCTGTAATTCCCTGGGTCTGTTGCTAGGCCACCTTTGTGGAGGGGAATAACTGCAGCTGGCCTCCATTCCAAAGGAACAAAACATGTGGTTAGGTTATGATTGAAAAGGGTACTTAGTGGTGATGCTAGTTCATTTTTTAGCCCATTTAGAAGACAGCCTGGAATGTCAACTGGCCCCATAGAGGCTGTGTTTTTTGCCTTGGACAGGTCTTTGAGGACCTGCTCTTCAGATATGTAGGGTGAGGGGGAAGTTTGGGGGAGGGTTTGTTGTAAGTTAGGAGGGAATAAGGGAGTGAAATTTTCTCCAATCCTATCCGCTAGCAGGTTTGCAATCTCTGTGGGGTAAGTCTGTGTGATACCATTGGCCACAAGTTCTGCACATGCTTGGGTCCTACCCTTAGATTATGTACATAGCTGTAAAAGGTATTATGGTTATACTTGGCAGTGCTTGCTAAGTTTCTCACAAAGGAGATCTTGGAGGATTTGACAAGCTATTTATTGAGGCTGAGGAGGAGGATTTTCCTTTGTTGGGGCCTTGCCTTTCTTTTCTTAGACAGCAACTTTTTTCCATTTATTGTAGAGTTTGTTGATGCTGGATGTCCACCATGCCAGCGTGTTTTTCTTGGGGCTCTGGCTTTGATTCTTTCTGGTACAGCCAAATTTATATATGTATGCAAGTAATTTACAGAGCTTTAGTATAAGTTTCAGCAAAGTTACCACTTCCAGGTTTGGGTGGGGCTTGGAATGCATTTATACCTTCACCTAGGAGGGTATAGTTTGTTTTAGTGAAGATTTTTAGTCTGATTTCACACTGTTTGAGTTCTAGTGTTATTGTCAGTTTGAAAGTGACTGATTTGTGGTCAGTTTTAACTAATGTGGGTCCAAGAGTTGCAGCAGTGCATCTGTTTGTCGTGTTGATGAGGACCAAATCTAGAATGTCTGTTCCTCCTGTTGGGTATGAACAACTTATTCCAGGGCCTTTAAATTCACAAAGTCTAAGAACTTTTGTGCTAGCAAGTTTGGGCTAGCGTAGGTTTCCAAGTTGATAGGATAATTGAAATCCCACATAACCAGTGTGTTCAGTAAAATTTGGATTGTCTTCAGTCTGGATAAGTAGGCTTCATGGGTGTCATGACCTATGGAGGGAGATCCATCACTGGCTAAGACTTGAATGGGATTCTTAGCCACCATAACCTAGACCCAGAGTAACTCCATGGAGTTGTCCACTCTAACTAGATGGGAGGTGAATTTATCTCTAACATAGATTGAAACACTGCCTCATTTGGTTTTCACATGTTCATTCTACAGTCTAAAGGTGTGGAAGGCATTGTAACCTTGCAGGGCTGAGGTACTTTTTGAGGCCTTAAACCAGGTTTCTGTGACTGCACAGACATCTACATCTTCTAGTGACAGAAGTGCTTCCAGGGAGTGCAGATGTTCTTCGTTCCACATTGCTGCAGTCCTTATCCAGAAGTTTTGCAGTTTTGCGAGGTTGGTTGGCTGAATTAGAATATTTCGTTTCAGACCGATCCGCCAGATCAGAAGTAAGTACTCGTTAAACATTTTTTTTTTTTCTTGCCTCAGTATTTAACCGATGTCAGAAAAGTGAATAACTGTATTTTAGTCTCAGGCAGAACTTTTACTGTTACAGGATTGCCTTCTCAGAGAGTAGGGGCCAGGCTGGGGGCTTTCTCAGGTAACTGTTCTTCCCATAGGCCCTTAGCTATACCTCCTGTGTTGAATGTGGTGGAAGATTCCACTAGCCATGAGAGCGTTGAATGTCAGTGTCACATGCTAAAAAAATCAAATTATCTCCTTTCACAATTGAAATCTAAGGTGGATGCTTTCTCAACACTTATCTGGACATTCAAGTTCAAGATGTTTGCGTTACAACAGCTTTTTACCTCTGCTGGGGCAAGAATCACTGGATGTAACTTTTAGATCTCAAGGAAGCTTACCTTCATGACGACTGCCTGATTCTGGCTCAAGAAAAGACCTTCTACAGCATCTGGAATATGTTATAGCAGTGCTAAGATGCCTGTCTATCACTTACTTCCATCAACTATCTCATCAGTCCGCAGCTACCTGGCTAAGCATGCCTACTTTCTCTAAGCATTATCACACAGGGCTCTGCTCTAAGTTTTTGCAAGGTTGTCAGTCTGTTTTGCAAGGCATGTTTTCAGCTCCTTACTTCCTCTGCTTTGGGATTGGGATTCTACCTCTTTGGGAGAGCTGCATAGTAAGGGAACGAGCAATGTGGGAATACTTATGTAGATGTCTGAGGATCCACAAATGTAGATTGCAGTCCACTCACATTCCTCCTCTCCCTCTGGGTTGGTGTGTGTGTGTAGGGGTGTGGTTGTGTTTGATATTTTGTATATTTTATTTATATTATCTTTATTTTTGGTATTTTACATTGCAGGTATTTTAGGTATTTTGTCTGACATTCTGGGCAAGAAAAGACAGCAAGGATGGACTGAAAAGGGTCATGCGCATTAGTCGGTCATCGCATTTAGGCGTCTAATCCCAGGGACCAGACGCCAGCCATATCTCTGGTATTCGGGCCCGACTGGTCAGCGGATTTTTAGTTTAAGTTCTTAGCATTTAACAGCGTGACCCTTAGTTTGTTTTGATTGGTTAATTTCACTTTGGTAATGTTGTTTTCAAGAACTTGCCTAAAAAAGGCACAATGGGGTAGGCACGAGCCTTTGCCATCAGCCAAAAGCCTAGGAGTGCCAGGTGGAAACCATCTCTGGCAAAACAATGAGGTTTGTCAACTATGGTTTCCCAGGCTGACAGGAGCTGGATTCACCTTGAATGACACTAAAAATTATTGTAAGAGAGGAGAGTAAATTAGAAATGAGCAGGATGGAGGTGGGGTTGGTGGGAAATACTTTTTTTTTAGTAGGACATGTTCCCTTTTCATATTTATGAAGCAAAGTGTACTTAGAGAAAGGAAGGAAGGAAGAGATATAAGAAGAAAATAAGATGCTTAGGTTAGGTACCAGCAGTAGAAAGACATGATTGCTGAGTGTGTATTAAAACATCAAGAGATAGGGACCAGAATGCTGAAGGACAGTCAGCTGGGTCTGTATTACATTATCAAAAAGACAGGTCAGCAAACGGCACTTACATCGAAAATGCCATTGAGCAAACTGTTCATAGTGAGATTGCTGTACAGTGAAGATCACAAAATTTGCCCTTTCCTCACTGTAGTGCGATCTTGGAGTTGGTATATATAATTAGAGGGGGTTGTGGGGACGCAGACCCCGACAAGAGCAAATTCACTGAACAGCATTTTCATTGTAAGTGCCATTTGCTAACCTGTCTTTTTGATGATATAATACAGATACCAATCAGCCAGAGACAGAAAGACATTGATGAGGGGAGAACTGAAAGACCAACTAAGGTGGGCATGAACACAAAAGGGAGGGGAACATGAGGTTGGGGGATAGGATAGGTGTTCATGGCTGCAGTGTCTGCCAGCTAATACCCAGTGAGAGATTACAAGCCACCCCTGGAACCATCATCACTGGGCAAAGATGGTGGAACCACTGCTGAATAGGGATGTGACTTGAATTGCAGGAGAAGGTTCTCTATTTAACCACTTCAGGCATTCAAACTTCTGTCTATAATATTCCTCACAACTGCTGCCAGCTGGCAATAGATGACAAAAGTGTCTGTTCCTCTCACACTGCCACCAGTGAGTACAACTGTATCAGCATTTACTGCTGGGCTATCTGAAACAGGTGATACAGGTAGGCTTAGGAGGTGTGGGGGCATCTGTGTCAGCCTGAGACCCAGATGCTCTGGGTGCTTCTGGTGGTGGCAGTAGTGGTACACTGCTGCTGCCACCAGTGGGTTACCTTGATCCTGCTGCATACCACCAGTGGGTAACCTTGATCCTGCTGTATACCACCAGTGGGTTACCTTGATCCTGCTGCATACCACCAGTGGGTTACCTTGATCCTGCTGCATACCACCAGTGGGTTACCTTGATCCTGCTGCATACCACTGGTGGTTTACCTTGATCCTGCTGCATACCACCAGTGGTTAACCTTGATCCTGCTGCATACCACAGTTAAATAAGTAGACAGAAGCAAAATAAAAGTATGCAAGAGGGAGGATTGGAACAAAGAGGGTGAGGGAAAGAAAAGCACAAATAGAATGAAAAAACGAAGCTGACATGTAGCCTTAGTATGATTAAGGACCAGGATTAAGGATTCCAGGACCATACACTTGAAAGTGCAGCAAACACCATTTTCAACTGAATAAGGCTATTAACATAGACAAGTGAGTGGGTCAGGCCCCAAGCTATCATCACTTGCATTCCAAAAGGCAAGGGCTAATGTGATGACCTATGTGGACAAACTGACAGGGGTCTGTAGTCAAAGACAGTAATAAGAAATCTGAAACAAATGTACACAAAGAAAAAATGCAGATGAGACATACATTCCTTTCACAGGTATTATAAGCAAAGAAAACAAGTCTATTGAACAAAGAATGCCTGTAAAACCTACTTACACTTTGATCCACTGAATTTCGTTTTCTACCTTCCAATTTTAATCCACCTATGGACAAACACGTTGTCATCTTTCAGCAAGCAATTATCAAAGATTTACATCATCATATGGGCTCTGGGAGCATCCTGAGACAGAATTTGAATAGAGAAGAACAGCAGGCCTTAAATGATCTCAAATCCAATACTAATATTATTATTCTCCCTGCTGATAAGGGAGGGGCAGTTGTTGTCATGGACTCCAGTTATTACTGGGCTGAGGGAAAGAGACAGTTGTCTAACACTCAGCATTATTTGAACATGCCTTTGGATCCCACTCTCAATTTTAAGCAGGATATAGATGACTTTTTGCAATCCGCTGTTGAGGAAGGGATTATTAGTGCCAAAACCAAAATTCAATTGACTGTACTGGACCCAGGTAAACAATATTTATATTTATTGCACAAAATCCACAAATCGTTCCAAACACCTCCAGGTAGAAAGATTGTTTCAGGAATTGGTTCGCTCACTGAACCCTTGTCTGCTTATCTAGCTGAACATTTAAAACCCTTACTTAGCCACATTAGGGCCAGAATAAAAGACACAACTGAATTTCTGCAAATAGTTTCAGATTCCCAGTTGGAACCCCAGTGGTTAATGTGCACATTGGACGCCAAATCACTTTACACCTGCATTCCCCATTGGGCGGGACTGACTGCATTGGAATTCTGGCTCAATAAAACAAATATCTACAGCCCAGGTTTCAACACTCTTTTAATTTGCATGGCTGAACATGTACTTACTAAAAATGTGTTTTATTTCCAAGATCAATGTTATTGGCAGATCCAGGGTACAGCTATGGGACCATCTTTTGCTCCCATCTACGCAGATCTCTATATGGGGTATATTGAGGAACATATCATTTATAATGAGTTACACAATCTGTATTCACCTGAGATTGATATTTGGCGACGTTACTTAGACGATTGCTGGCTTGTTTGGAGAGGGGGCACAGAATATCTTGAAGAGTTTGTCGATTATCTCAATTGTAACAAATGGGGGGTACAATTCACTGTCAACTACAATGATAAAGAAATTAATTTTCTTGATGTACACCTAGAGCATAAGCCAGATCACACCACGGTGTATAGGAAGTACCCCCAATATAATAGTTTGATACATGCCTCCAGTCTCCATCCCAAGCATATTATTAATAACATTCCTAAATCTCAGTTCCTTAGAATTAAGAGAATCTGTTCCTCACAGCAGGACCTTACCCATTGCCATCATGATCTTACCAACAGGTTTTTGGAGAGGGGGTACAGTCCAGACAATGTCAAATCAGCATCACAATGGGCTCACAATCAACCAAGGAAAGCCTTTTGACACACAGATATAAACATACCAGGAATAGTCAGGATACTTTTCGGTTGGTTACCACGTTCGGAAGGAACACTAGCCATTTCATTGAGATTATTGACAAACATTGGAATATACTCAAAACTAACACACGGCTTGATGACTGGTTGGGCAACAGATGTCAGTTCTCATACCGAAAGGGGAAAACATTAGGTTCTCATTTTTCACACTATAAAAAGATTAGGTGCCAGGAGGTCATTCATCACCAAATGACTTTGTCAGGGGAGAAACTAGTTGGGTGTTACCCATGTGGGCATTGTTCCTTTTGCAAACATGTCTTTAAGACCAAAAACTTTACTAGCAAGAACACAGGCAAATTATTTGACATTAATTGTTTTGCAAACTGTGGAATTGATTGGGTCATTTATTTGGCCACATGTACTTGTCAAGCATTTTACATTGGACAAACATCAAGACAGTTTGGATGTTGCATGTCGGAACATTTAGGAGACATCAGGAATGCTAGAATGACCAATGCTTTGTATAGACACAGCTTGATTCACAACACAGCCAAATTTACATTTACCATCATTGATAGAATATTGGGAAACAAATCTTTCAAAACAGGGTGGCATAACTTACTTAATACCAACTGATGAAGACACCGGATAAAACAACAAATGACCACAAAGCGAAGGCAAGCCACAAAGGAACTCAGGCAAAAGAAATGTTGTTAACGTATATTTAATAAGAGCGTTTTCACTCCTCACATAGAAGAGCTTCTTCAGACAAAGGTAAAAAGCGCCAAGCGCTACTTTTAAAAAAGCAACAGCTGATAATTTTGATGTCACTTCCTTTTCAGCTAGTTGCTTACGGAACACTGATATATTTTAATAGGTACAATAAATTACATAAATCTGCCTGTTTTAAACAGTACCGTCTCACAGTAACAACACCAAGTATTACCCTAAAATGATTTATAATACAAAAAAATATTTAAAAGTCATCAAACTATTAATCACGAATACACATGTACCCTAAACAAGTGGGAGGGGTAATGAATAGTAAATACAACACTTTAAAAAGAATATCTAATACATGTGTTATTAATACTGAAAATGTTTCGATGAAAGTAATTGGGCATTTGCCCTCACAAATTGGCAGTTCAATTTCTTAAATAGCTATTATATTTCAAAATTACAGAGATATTACAACTCTCATTTAACCCAGGAGGGGAAAAAGCATTTAATAACAACTGCCATTCAAGTTCCTTTAATTCAAGGAGAAGAGACTGTGGGCCCCCCCTAATACCAACTTTAACCAAATCAATGCCCATAAAACAAAAACTGTGTCCAATATGGTCTAAAATATGTTTTGAAAGTGCATTATCAGTTTTTTTGTTTTTTATAGCGTAATTGTGTTGGTAAACTCGGTCACGCATCTTTCGATCCGTTTTACCAACATAAAACGCAGCGCAACAATTACATTGTGCTATGTAAACAATAGACTTGGTTTCACACCCAATCTTGTGTTTAATATAGTATTTCTCGTCTCTGACAACAAAGGAGTTCCCTGTTTTTAGTAACTTACACCAGTTACAAAAACCGCATGCAAAACAACCAGTTTGTCTCGCTGGAAAGTTACTAGAATCACTTGTCTGTAATAGCTCTTTAAAGTTTTTACCTCTCCTAAACACAAAATGGGGGAATAACCCCAAAACATCCAAAAGATGAGCACTATTCACAATAAAGTGCCAGTTTTTCTTGATAATTGAACACATGTTGTCAATATGTTTGTTATGTGTGAGGATAAGGCTGGTCTTAAAATCTTGAGTTGTACTGACAATGATCAAGTCGTTATTACAATTATCATTTACAAGTACATTGAGTTCAACACTGGGTATTGCCATTCCCTGGTTTTCAGTATTCAAAGGGTCACATAGTTTAGTATGTAGGAGTAGTGGTTTATAAAACCCTGACATCCTTTTAAGTGATACCTCATTGATTAAACTGTCTAGGAGTTCACAGGGATAGCCCCTACTCAAAAACATTTCTTTGAGGTTAGAACACTCTACTTCAAAGGCTGTGTCTGTGTTACACATACGTGTAGCTCTAACTAATTGACCCTTGACAATGGATTTTTTCTGTTTCCATGGGTGGTTACTAGAGTAATGTAAGAAAGCATTACAATATGTGTGCTTTCTAAAGATGCTTGAAAGTAACCGCTCATTGTCAAGGTCTTTAATGAGCTTCACGTCTAAATAATCAATCTCAGAGACAGAGTAATGATGGGTGAATGAAAGGAAGGGGCAAGAACTATTCATTTTTCCGATTAAATTAGAAACACAGTCTTCATCTCCTTGTATGAGAATAAAGACGTCATCTAAAAAGCGCATGTAAAATTTGTTTATCTCTTTAAACAGATTGTCTTTAAACAAAAATGTCTTTTCCCAGTAAGCAACCACTAAATTGGATACGCTTCCCCCACATGGAGAGCCCATGGCAATGCCTTTTTTTTGAAGGTAGTAATTATTATTGAAAATGAAAAAGTTTGACGTTAGAATGATGTTTAATAAGATGGTAACAACGTCAATTTCATCTTTAGGGGCTCCTAGATCTAATAACATCAGTTCAACCCATTCAATAGCCTCACAGTGTGGTATGCAAGTATATAACTCAACTACATCTATAGTTAAGAAATTATTTGAAGGGTCAAAAGGAATGTTATTAATGGACCTTAAAAAAGACCATGAGTCTTTACAGATCTGGGGTAACAACTTAAGGTATTTGTTTAATATGTAATCAACGACCTTAGCACAAGGGTAGGTAATACAACATCTACCATCCACTAGAGCACGCATAGGAGGGTCCACCAAATTTTTATGTATTTTGGGGATTCCAAACATTACTGGCACTCTAGGGAAAGAGATGTTTATAAAATCGAAAGTTTCGATGTCTATCCTACCTTCTATGAATAAATCCATAAGATACCCTTTAATTCGCTTATATTCACCAGACATCTCATTAAGGGATGAAATTTCATACGCTGGTGTATTGAGTACTTTAAGCATCTTAAGGTTATACTCATCTTTGTCAAAGATGACCAAACCCCCACCTTTATCGGGTTTAATCACCCTAATCGAGGCATTCCTAAGATTTTCCAAGCTGATCTTTTGTTCATGTGAGATGTTATTCCTTGTGTCAGACCATCTAATTTTCTCAAATAAGTGTCTGAGATCAATTTCACAGGCATATTCAAATGTCTGTAAAATAGGATGAAGGGGGGGGTTAAAGGTACTCAGCATTTTAAAGGGGTGCTGGTCTGTGTTAGAATCACCACTAAACAACACCTTAAGATTTAACTTGCGAACAAAACATTTCAAGTCCATCAAAACTCTAGGCAGGCTGATCTTCTGATCAGGGACAAAAGATAGCCCAAAGGCCAACAGTTCAATTAGTTCTTGATCAATGCTGGCTTCGGAGAAGTTGTAGATGGTGAAATCACCTTTCTGGTTTTTCAAGATGACCGGTTTACCAGTTGGAAAAGCAACAAGTTCATCTCTCAATTGTTCTACTTGTTTTTCCTCTGGTTTTTTCTCCACCCTAAAAAAGGCTTGCTCTGATTTTTATAATTGGGGGGGTACAGACAGTTTAATCAATGAGGTATCACTTAAAAGGATGTCAGGGTTTTATAAACCACTACTCCTACATACTAAACTATGTGACCCTTTGAATACTGAAAACCAGGGAATGGCAATACCCAGTGTTGAACTCAATGTACTTGTAAATGATAATTGTAATAACGACTTGGTCATTGTCAGTACAACTCAAGATTTTAAGACCAGCCTTATCCTCACACATAACAAACATATTGACAACATGTGTTCAATTATCAAGAAAAACTGGCACTTTATTGTGAATAGTGCTCATCTTTTGGATGTTTTGGGGTTATTCCCCCATTTTGTGTTTAGGAGAGGTAAAACTTAAAAGAGCTATTACAGACAAGTGATTCTAGTAACTTTCCAGCGAGACAAACTGGTTGTTTTGCATGCGGTTTTGTAACTGGTGTAAGTTACTAAAACAGGGAACTCCTTTGTTGTCAGAGACTAGAAATACTATATTAAACACAAGATTGGGTGTGAAACCAAGTCTATTGTTTACATAGCACTATGTAATTGTTCGCTGCGTTTTATGTTGGTAAAACGGATCGAAAGATGCGTGACCGAGTTTACCAACACAATTACGCTATAAAAAACAAAAAAACTGATAATGCACTTTCAAAACATATTTTAGACCATATTGGACACAGTTTTTGTTTTATGGGCATTGATTTGGTTAAAGTTGGTATTAGGGGGGGCCCACAGTCTCTTCTCCTTGAATTAAAGGAACTTGAATGGCAGTTGTTATTAAATGCTTTTTCCCCTCCTGGGTTAAATGAGAGTTGTAATATCTCTGTAATTTTGAAATATAATAGCTATTTAAGAAATTGAACTGCCAATTTGTGAGGGCAAATACCCAATTACTTTCATCGAAACATTTTCAGTATTAATAACACATGTATTAGATATTCTTTTTTAATGTGTTGTATTTACTATTCATTACCCCTCCCACTTGTTTAGGGTACATGTGTATTCGTGATTAATAGTTTGATGACTTTTAAATATTTTTTTGTATTATAAATCATTTTAGGGTAATACTTGGTGTTGTTACTGTGAGACGGTACTGTTTAAAACAGGCAGATTTATGTAATTTATTGTACCTATTAAAATATATCAGTGTTCCGTAAGCAACTAGCTGAAAAGGAAGTGACATCAAAATTATCAGCTGTTGCTTTTTTAAAAGTAGCGCTTGGCGCTTTTTACCTTTGTCTGAAGAAGCTCTTCTATGTGAGGAGTGAAAACGCTCTTATTAAATATACGTTAACAACATTTCTTTTGCCTGAGTTCCTTTGTGGCTTGCCTCCGCTTTGTGGTCATTTGTTGTTTTATCCGGTGTCTTCATCAGTTTGTACATCAGCGACATGTCAAGCCCTAGGACTCCGGTATTGTTCGGAACTGAGAATACTCCGTTACTGGATGTTCCACCTGTTCGTGATGATATAAACGTTGGTGAGCTGTTGGTTTTACTCACCCAACGGCTCGATTCTCTCAACACACGGTTAGACAGGATCGAGTCTACCGGTGTTTTGAATCCACGGAACACTGCTGCTTCTTGTTCAAACTATAATGCGGTGAGGTTAGATGGTGGATCCTCTGCTCCGATTGAGCCTGGACAACGACAGAGAACCACCAGTCCTGTTTTAACCTCTAGCACCGCTGAATCAACAAGTGGTTCTATTATGCCTGTTGCAACAAATCAAATGGATGTGGTTCATCGCCAAAATGGAACCGACTTGGCCGCTGGTGTTAATAACAGGAATACTACCTTGAGTGGCAATCGTGCTGACCCTGGGCTTATTGGCGTTCCTTCCTTTTGTGAATGGGCAAACAACACTGAAGCGTTTGCGTTTGGTTCAACGGGACTGCCGGCTACGGGAGTTAGTATATCAGGTAACTCTGATGAAAATATTGCCATCAACCTAAAACTTTTAGACAGTAACATGCTAAAAATTAGGAAACTTCAATTGGAAGTCTCCTATTTTAAACAATGTATAAGAGAAAATATCGTGCCTAAAGGTTTAAGGAGTTCTTTCACTCCTACAGGCTTATTTTCAGATTCTGTGTTTATTGAAGAACTTAATAGTGTTTTAAATCAACAAGGACTTGATTTAATGGGTGTCATGGTCAAGCATTATGAAAAATACATCGATGCCTTATTGTCTGAAACTAATGCCCTTGATAACAAAATCAAAGTTGACCTCAACTTTTCCCGTTATAAATATGACTACCACAGGATTTTTGATAGTATTGACTCTCTTTTGGTGAAATTAAAAACCAACAAAACCAAAAAACTTTCTAGAGATCGCCAGGCATATGCCTCTGATATGGCATTCCCAAATTTGGTCAAGAAATCAAATGGGCCTTTGAATAAAGACGGGTTTACTAGTAACAACACTGATAGAGAGGTGCTTCCCCTACTTGAAGAGAACGAGTTTGAAAATGAGGATGGCGATGAAGGTCCATCAACACAACAACCGAGGAGAAGTAACAGGATAAAATCCAACTATAATAAAAATGGGTACCCCCCCCAATTATAAAAATCAGAGCAAGCCTTTTTTAGGGTGGAGAAAAAACCAGAGGAAAAACAAGTAGAACAATTGAGAGATGAACTTGTTGCTTTTCCAACTGGTAAACCGGTCATCTTGAAAAACCAGAAAGGTGATTTCACCATCTACAACTTCTCCGAAGCCAGCATTGATCAAGAACTAATTGAACTGTTGGCCTTTGGGCTATCTTTTGTCCCTGATCAGAAGATCAGCCTGCCTAGAGTTTTGATGGACTTGAAATGTTTTGTTCGCAAGTTAAATCTTAAGGTGTTGTTTAGTGGTGATTCTAACACAGACCAGCACCCCTTTAAAATGCTGAGTACCTTTAACCCCCCCCCTTCATCCTATTTTACAGACATTTGAATATGCCTGTGAAATTGATCTCAGACACTTATTTGAGAAAATTAGATGGTCTGACACAAGGAATAACATCTCACATGAACAAAAGATCAGCTTGGAAAATCTTAGGAATGCCTCGATTAGGGTGATTAAACCCGATAAAGGTGGGGGTTTGGTCATCTTTGACAAAGATGAGTATAACCTTAAGATGCTTAAAGTACTCAATACACCAGCATATGAAATTTCATCCCTTAATGAGATGTCTGGTGAATATAAGCGAATTAAAGGGTATCTTAGGGATTTATTCATAGAAGGTAGGATAGACATGAAACTTTCGATTTTATAAACATCTCTTTCCCTAGAGTGCCAGTAATGTTTGGAATCCCCAAAATACATAAAAATTTGGTGGACCCTCCTATGCGTGCTCTAGTGGATGGTAGATGTTGTATTACCTACCCTTGTGCTAAGGTCGTTGATTACATATTAAACAAATACCTTAAGTTGTTACCCCAGATCTGTAAAGACTCATGGTCTTTTTTAAGGTCCATTAATAACATTCCTTTGACCCTTCAAATAATTTCTTAACTATAGATGTAGTTGAGTTATATACTTGCATACCACACTGTGAGGCTATTGAATGGGTTGAACTGATGTTATTAGATCTAGGAGCCCCTAAAGATGAAATTGACGTTGTTACCATCTTATTAAACATCATTCTAACGTCAAACTTTTTCATTTTCAATAATAATTACTACCTTCAAAAAAAAGGCATTGCCATGGGCTCTCCGTGTGGGGGAAGCGTATCCAATTTAGTGGTTGCTTACTGGGAAAAGACATTTTTGTTTAAAGACAATCTGTTTAAAGAGATAAACAAATTTTACACGCGCTTTTTAGATGACGTCTTTATTCTCATACAAGGAGATGAAGACTGTGTTTCTAATTTAATCGGAAAAATGAATAGTTTTTGCCCCTTCCTTTCATTCACCCATCATTACTCTGTCTCTGAGATTGATTATTTAGACGTGAAGCTCATTAAAGACCTTGACAATGAGCGGTTACTTTCAAGCATCTTTAGAAAGCACACATATTGTAATGCTTTCTTACATTACTCTAGTAACCACCCATGGAAACAGAAAAAATCCATTGTCAAGGGTCAATTAGTTAGAGCTACACGTATGTGTAACACAGACACAGCCTTTGAAGTAGAGTGTTCTAACCTCAAAGAAATGTTTTTGAGTAGGGGCTATCCCTGTGAACTCCTAGACAGTTTAATCAATGAGGTATCACTTAAAAGGATGTCAGGGTTTTATAAACCACTACTCCTACATACTAAACTATGTGACCCTTTGAATACTGATAACCAGGGAATGGCAATACCCAGTGTTGAACTCAATGTACTTGTAAATGATAATTGTAATAACGACTTGGTCATTGTCAGTACAACTCAAGATTTTAAGACCAGCCTTATCCTCACACATAACAAACATATTGACAACATGTGTTCAATTATCAAGAAAAACTGGCACTTTATTGTGAATAGTGCTCATCTTTTGGATGTTTTGGGGTTATTCCCCCATTTTGTGTTTAGGAGAGGTAAAAACTTAAAAGAGCTATTACAGACAAGTGATTCTAGTAACTTTCCAGCGAGACAAACTGGTTGTTTTGCATGCGGTTTTTGTAACTGGTGTAAGTTACTAAAAACAGGGAACTCCTTTGTTGTCAGAGACGAGAAATACTATATTAAACACAAGATTGGGTGTGAAACCAAGTCTATTGTTTACATAGCACAATGTAATTGTTGCGCTGCGTTTTATGTTGGTAAAACGGATCGAAAGATGCGTGACCGAGTTTACCAACACAATTACGCTATAAAAAACAAAAAAACTGATAACGCACTTTCAAAACATATTTTAGACCATATTGGACACAGTTTTTGTTTTATGGGCATTGATTTGGTTAAAGTTGGTATTAGGGGGGGCCCACAGTCTCTTCTCCTCGAATTAAAAGAACTTGAATGGCAGTTGTTATTAAATGCTTTTTCCCCTCCTGGGTTAAATGAGAGTTGTAACATCTCTGTAATTTTGAAATATAATAGCTATCTAAGAAATTGAACTGCCAATTTGTGAGGGCAAATACCCAATTACTTTCATCGAAACATTTTCAGTATTAATAACACATGTATTAGATATTCTTTTTTAAAGTGTTGTATTTACTATTCATTACCTCTCCCACTTGTTTAGGGTACATGTGTATCTGTGATTAATAGTTTGATGACTTTTAAATATATTTTATTTTTTTTTTTTGTATTATAAATCATTTTAGGGTAATACTTGGTGTTGTTATTGTGGGACGGCACTGTTGAAAACAGGCAGATTTATGTAATTTATTGTACCTATTAAAATATATCAGTGTTCCATAAGCAACTAGCTGAAAAGGAAGTGACATCAAAATTACCAGCTGTTGCTTTTTTAAAAGTAGCGCTTGGCGCTTTTTACCTTTGTCTGAAGAAGCTCTTCTATGTGAGGAGTGAAAACGCTCTTATTAAATATACGTTAACAACATTTCTTTTGCCTGAGTTCCTTTGTGGCTTGCCTCCGCTTTGTGGTCATTTACTTAATACCAAAGAAAAGAAATGGATAGTCAAATTAGGTGGTCTCTTTCCACCAGGTTTAAATGATAAACTGTAATATATTGTGTATAAGCAGGAGTTATGCCTTGTATTTTTGAGTATAATATTGCCATTTATATTTTTCTGCATTTCTAATTGTTTATTTTTTTAGATTTTTCTAGGTTTATTTTTGCACATAAGATGTGTTTGCACTATCTTTTAATTATGTTTTTCTCACAGAAAATGATGTCATTTATTGCTTTATTGGATACTATATTTAAATGCAGTTTCTGTACTGCTAATCATGTCTAACCACTGAGGAAAGCTATATGCTGAAACCGGTCTGGTTATAATAAACATTTACTGCTTCTAATTCCTGGTGCTGGCCCCTTTTTTGTTTTTATATAAGTTACTCTGGCCTGTGCATCTACCGTACTTGCTAGCCTTTCGTTGGTCCGCAAAACCTACTTACACCCCAGAAAAAAATGTTCATATGTATTCCTCATGTCTAATTTTGTAGTTACTGTAATGAAACAGACACCTCAAGCTAAAAATAATCAGAACACACAAGGGGAAATGGACCCTTGGCCATCATTGCAATGTGGGAACACAGCTTTAACATCTCATGCCACTTGTCCAATTCTATGGCACAATGGCACAATGCAAGCAATTATACATACATTAATAATATTCAACAGTCATATTGCTACCTTTGAACTATAGAAGCTGGCACAGAAGTGGCATTTATGTATTAAAGGTAGAAACTACATCTATACCACCTGGATAGATATTTCACATTAAATGTAGTACATTCTAAATGAAGTAAACTCACCCTGGTGCACTCTTACGTGCTCCAATCTCCTGTGCGGCTCCTTATTCACTGCAATCCTTTCATGGACTATGGAGAGAAAAACAGCAGAGTGTAAAATCTGTCATGGCACACACTGACAGGTTGCATGGGTAACCCATACATCTCTGAGGGAATTTGATCCTCCTATCAGCCTAGGAGATCAGGGTTTTGGCACTTCATGTCACTGTAATAATGGCACTGTTCCCCAATGCATGGGATGCCAGTAGCCTAGGTGACTGCCTGGTCTAAGCTGTTCTAGGCTTTACTTTTATACTGAGGCCCTCAATAGCCTCTTGCAGGATTCACTGGCTCTAATTATGGAATAGTTAAAGATTTTTGTCTCCTTCACACTCCACTTCCAGGCTCTAAAAGGAGAATCACCCTCTCATTCTCCAGTCTTGATGTCTCAACAAGAAGAGCCACACGGGGAAAATGACAGAAAATGTGCACCCAAAATGAAACTCACTTTTACCAGGCTAATATAGATACTGTTACAATGGTTATCAGTGGTGTGAAACAGTAATTGTATATCCTTCTATATGTACAGTAATTCCATTCCCATTAGATTTCATGTGCAATTACAATTCTCAGCCTAGATGTATGGCCTGCATGTACAGTGGTATCCATAGGTAACCAGGCGTATGCATGGCAGTAAGTACACAAGCGCAACATTTAGTAGGTTTTCCTGTCACACAAATTGAGTGATTTAGAAACAATAATGAGTTGAGCTCTACTTAGTATAGTTATTGTGTCCAGACAGGTGAATCTGCTCCATATAACCACGAGGATAGGCAGTGAGCCTCATCGTGCTATGGAGAACTTATAATACAGCAACTTCTGAATCTCAACAGTTGTACCCAAGAGTAATTAAGGAAAGTAAAGGTCATCTTGTAAAAGGTAAGAACTATCTTTTATAATTAACATTTTGTCAAGTATGGATGCTTTTAACTGCTATTGTATTTGTTGATATAAATTGAAATATGCTTCTCAAAGGTAAGTGTTTTGGGAAGTTGTATTGAGGGAAATTGCAAGGATAAGGCAATTACATTTGTTAGGTGCAGTTTTATAGGTATTGTCTTCTGGAGGTAAATGATGTGTCTGACATTTTTAAATAGTGCAAATAGAGATGTATAACTGTCTAGCATATAAACAGCATGCTACATACAGTAGGCAAGGGAGAGACTAATGGAATAAGAATATGGCAGGGCCACTCACAAACAAAGATAGTTCCATGGCTACATAGCATTGCCTGAAAAATAAGAGAAGTAGAAAGACAACTATAGACTTTGGTGAAAAGAGGACATGTAAGTCAAAGTTCTTTTATGCAGACAAGGAAGTACTCCAGGCTTTCCATCTTCATGGATGATGGTTCTTTGGCCTGCATGATGCTATCCAGGCCTTTCAGGACCATGCCTGGTGAGATGTGGTGGCAGACATTAATGAAGTTGGTGGCCACAACCTTAGTTATGAGATGGTACACTGCAGGGATACTGATGCGGTACGTCACTGTACAAATTATTAAATCTGCCTGACTCACGGTATACAGGAGCATCCAGAATTCTCCCTGCATGGCCATCTGCACAAGATATGCAGTACATTTATGCACTTTTTTAATGTTAATATTTATCCACCTTAGTTTCATGCGTACGTCGGGTGCTGGGTCATACTTAGGCAGGATATTGTGCTTTGGTGTGGTCACAGGTGATTCTTTATCAGGCACCAGCACTGTGGAACTGCCACCACCTGATGTTGAGAATCTGCAATCTCTGATAATGATAACAGGGATGAAATGGCAGAGTCAGGGTGTACTGAGTATGTTTTTGACTCAGGGAATCTGACTACTGTATCCCCAACACAAACCATGGACCCAGCTTTAATGTCTGCAAATACCTGTCCTCCATGTGTGGTGTCTTTTTCATAGGTATCTGCAAAGTCAGTGCCTGCAAATTCCTAAGAAAGGGACACCTAACATGGAGGACAGGTAAATGGGAACAAAGCAGTCAAGTGCTACCCCCCTAAACATATACACATGTCAGAATCACACTAACAGTGCCCATTAGAGACATGGTTACCACCCTTCCCCTGAAGCTGGTGTGTCAGTGACTGCAACTCTGCTTATGTGCATGGCTATCATGGAGGCACAAGCTAGTACTGGTACAGTGAGGCACAGTGCTAAACCTCTTCTTGAAGCTGTTTCCAGAAGATCCACAGTCACACCACCACAACCCCCAATGTATCAAATACCCGAACTTCTACTTACACTGACCATTCACAGAATGTTTTACATTAACAACCACCCCACATTCACACTGAAAAGCAATTAGTACCACAGCATGTTCATTGTAATAATCTTCAGCATTCACACATTTCCCTGTGGAAAATATCCATGTGCTCCCTTCCCCACCTGTTTAAATGATGACAACTGTATCCACCCTTTGTGCATTATTACTTGGGTTGCCTGTGTCTGATACACAAAGCATCCAGCCTATGCACTGGTAAGCACAGCCTGGTGCTGGTTTTGCATGCATCACTTTTATCGTAGTATAGCTGCTCTTCTCTACTATGTTCTGAAGGTATATGAAGCCGCTGGCTCTTTGCCAGTGCCATGGCATACCATGCCCACCTCCAACTAGCATGATCATCTAGGGTTGCTTGTCTGACTCACCCTCCAAGGGGTGGTGTGCTGCGTCTGCTGCTCCTACAAGTGGCCATCTTACTGTAACTACCTCCTAAGCATGATATTGTGTAACATTTGAATACACACTGACACTATTTTTGCACATGAGTCAGGGTCAAACTGCATGGTACTACCAGATGAATACAGATAGTGAATGCATGCCTTCAGCAGCTTAAACACGTGCTTAATAATGTTCCTTGTTTGCAACTGGGCATGGTTGTACCTGTGTTTTGTTGGATTTTGTGTATTTCTTACAGGTGTTATGAGACAAGGGGTCCAGAGCATATCTGGCATCACCAACAAGATGACCCTGTAGGAAGTCATCCCCTCACTGTACAGGTCACAGGTACATCATATATGAGAGTCATGATAACTGCAGGGGTAACTTGCAAACATATGGTAGATGATTACATAAAACTAGATGCAGGATAAAGAATGGTTAGAGCACGATAAAAGTATATAAGCATAAAAACAACCAGTCAACACAGCAGAATAAAAGCAACTTGATTTAATAAAACACACAGCACAAAAAAACAATAAATGGATAAGGGCTTTCATACCTCTGTTGGGTGGTTCATCAGATCTAAAAAGTAACAGTTTAACAGTTATTTAAATACAAAATTACCCCGTAAGAGCATCTGACCTAAATAGCGGTTTTAAAGGGCCTGATCCCACTGTCAGCCTGAAATTCAGTAATCCACTTAGTTTCAAGCCATTCAGTTTTTGTTTTTATATCACCTCCCCTGCTATTGCACTTATAGTTCCAATACCATAAATTAAAAATAGCACTCATTAATGTTATTAAGTACATACTAAGCGCATTCTTCATATCTAGCCCTCTAATATCATTCAGATGTTCCAGAATGCAGTCTTTCAAACACCTATTGATTTTACAAAATATGCAAAAACTCAGATAAACAAGGTTGTGAGTTGTAAAATCAGCATAAAAACGAAAATGATACAATTTGTTAGTAGTGGGATTTCCATAGATGGCAGAACTATGGATGTGTTTGCACATATTACAATTTCTGCATTGACAGATATCCAAACTGCCTGATCTACATGCATGATCTATTAAAAGGTTTATAAGATAATTTCTTAAGAGACCTATTGTTCCTAAAACAAAACTGTGGTACCTCTCCTAGAAGAGACTTATACTTATCATCAGAGTTAAGGATATGCCAGTTCTTCTTAATAATTTATGCTGATTGTACAACCAAGGTGACTCGGCACCTCCAGGGATAACATCATGCATCTTGGACTAAAGCAATGGCAATAAGACTGTCTTACAGAAAATCATTTACTATTCCTATGGCAACCCCAAACATTCTTTCATGATTCCCTTACTCAGAAGGCAAAAAGTCATCAGAGTTAAAATATGCAGTGGGCACAGCCTCATTGTGATGGACTTATACATTTATAAAGTGCTCTGCCATGGGGTTTTGCCTGATTTGCATAACCTGAAACTTTCTTTATAATAATGCTCCTCATTGCCATGACATTATACCAGCATTAGCATATACTACACCTGGCTGTTTGCTTCCAATTTCTTAATTGCATATACCCTGTGCATGGCTCCACATCTTACAGATTCACGTAGTGAAGTTCAAGAAAATGTTCTGAATTTGCCCAGTTTTGTGACAGACAAGTACACCATTGAATTCTAAAATCTAAATCCCATACAAAGTATACTTTGTGTTAAAATATTTAGAGGGGTGGTTACCTAATTATAATGTATTGTATAAATATAATGATCTTTGATCAATACCAGTATTAGTAATCTGTGTAGTAGTATAAACACTCTGCAATGTTTTCATTTTGTTAGTGTTTTGGGACATTTTTAAAATACAATAGTTACAGCAGTACAAGCACTATAACAACTACAATATGCAGATCAAGATATGAGATAAGTCAGGAAAGCATATATTATCCTCAAAACCTGGAGGCTGCATAACTTATAGAAAATTAACCCCCTTCAGTTAAACAGTAATAAGCTAAGAATTTAAAATTATTAAAAGCTTCATTACAAAAGTATTAACAGCCTGAAAAAAAATAAAAAATAACCAAATTTAGTTCAAAATTAAGAATGTGAAGTTCTGAAAGCATTCATATTTTGCACAAAATGCATGCACAAAACCAGTGGAGAGAAAATAAAATATTATACTATATAAGTGCAGTTACTCTGCAGAGGAGATCAACAGATGGAAACGCCAGGATCATTATTCAGACTCTCACATTCATATCCATAAAATACAGAACTCATGTTCTTGTACAATTTTTAGAACAAGTCAAGAGTGCTTGACAAGTAATACTTATTTATGTAGAAAGGAGTCCTGAAATCCTCTTATAAAAGAAGCACAGCTGTTCCTTGGGTTGAGAAAGTCATCTTGGACATTGTTAGGGCTCATAACGAATAGAATCTGTCACAGAGTCAATATTTGTTTACAGGAACTGTGGCACTTTGCAGAGACATGCAAAGACAAATAGTAGGAATGAAAAATTCTGGCTGACCTCCTTTAGGAAAAAAAATACAGTAACTTAAAAATAAAATATGTCCCTGGCTCCAGAATTTCAACAAATCGAATCTAGGTAAGCTTTGTTCTGATGTGTTTGATCTATCATTATCTCGCTTCAAAGGCTATAGCATTTTCTTTGTTGTTGTCTGAAAATTTTCAGTAGTAGGAAACTGAGCAGGACCTAAGCAGTTCATATGAATCTGTCAATGAATTATAATACATAGGGGATGTCAGCAACATAGGACTTATGTAGTTCCCAGAACTGAATGACATGAACACGTCATTTTCAGATCCATTAAACCTGCATTCCACATGTGTGTGTGTCTGTGTAAAGATATATATATATATATATATATATATATATATATATATGTATATATATATATATATATATATATATATATATATATATATATATATATATATATATATATATATATATATGTATATATATATATATATATATATATATATAATTTTAGTTTACAAATGCACATTATCATTACATTATTATCTGAACTGTGCAAAATTAAGGATATTTCATAAATCTCCATAAATATAGTCCTAAAATGTAAAATAATAGTGGGCACTCTTAAGTTCATAATTCTTACATTATCCAATGGAAATAATAGATGCTTTATAGTTTTATTCTGTCATCCAGATCTTATTGTACTAAAATATACTTATTTAGCGAAAAGTATTTGTTCATGTCATGCTTTTAAGGGTCCATTCAATTTCAACACAAAGATCAAGAGTTATGAATCTAACATATCTAGTACATATTTGTGTGGCTCTGTTGATCTGCATTATATAATTCTTATTGCAAAGGGAAATGTAGTTTTTGAAAATCAGGGCTATGCTGTACAAATCAGCTTATCATTCTCACACATATCTGTGAAGATATTATTAAATATACCATGGCAGAATACAAAGGTGAATTCTACCATGCTATGTAGCTGTATTTCCTAATCCAAAGACAGTGGGCCATGGTTTCAATATGAGAAACAGAATGACGCAGGTGGATGGTGGAAGTGAGTATCTGATTTCTCCTCACCCATTCCCAGAGTGGGTGTCGCTGTGGCTTTCTGTACCACTGACTCCAACATGAATGTTGTGGTATACCAGACAGTAGCAGCTGTTGGGACAGGAACTCTATGATGCAGGATATATTGGTCATGCTTGCTAGCATGCATGTATGCATATTTCCAGTCAGCAGCATCAGATGATGTCTCAGTGAGATGAGATAGGCCATGGCAGAGAGAAAGCCTCATATGACAAGAAAAGCCAGCCTGCTTCCTTACATCTGTCTCTCACCACTGAAGGGAATAAATTGGTCTAATATCTTTCACCTCAGCTGTAGGTGAGTGGTCTAGGCTATCTGTCTGTCTGTCTCTTTCTCTCTCTCTACATTTGGGGGCCATATAAGTTCCGACATTGCCCCCTAACTAGGAAGAATGAATGGTACAACTAGGGCTAGCAAGAGAAGCTGTCGGGTAGGGTTAGGTAAGTAAAAAATGACAAGTCTTGGGTGTGCTCCACAACACAGAATATGGCATACAGCACTGCAGATAGTGTCAAGAGGTACTATTTCTTCTTTGTTTAAGAAGGTGTAGATCTATGATTTGCATCTAAATAGGAACTGCATGAGAGGAGAAGAGGTATATGCACCAGGGAGCATTTTTACCATCAGACATCCCCCTCTTCCTTATAAATGTTGTTGATTGTTACCCCTCACCACATCCATATCAAGATTTTTAGTACGTATAAGTAAGCCATGTTGATTCAGCAGTATTTAACTTGTATTTAAATGAGAGCCATAAGGACTCTAGACAAAATATTTTACATTGAATTTTAGGTTCCTCAGTCACAAAGGCGTGCTGTTGAATTTCTCCAGTAGTTCTCAGGAATCAGTGTTGTACGTGAGCCATTCCTCCATGCATATTACTACAACATTTTTCTTCTTGTTAATTATTCGCATTGCATTCTGTGGTATGTATTCCAAGGACAGCAATCCTTCTGTCTGAAGAACTGGATTATTCATAAATCCAAGGAACATTCTGCAATTGTCCATAGTATGATGTTACTTTGGACATATGCCTGCTGAAATGATCAGACCTGCCCTACTCTGGAATATACATCCACATATTCTCTACCATATTTTAGGCTGATAACCTCTTTATGGGTAGCTAATTGTAAGCCAACAGCCTCTTTACTGACTTCTGTTTCCTACTTCCTGTATGCTGACATTGAGTGTGCCATAATGCAGCACCGTGAGCATGCTGCCACGTGTCAACATTCAAATTAAGAATATATTTGCAATTATGGTTTGCTAACCATCTGAAATGCTGAATTCTCTCTCTCTCTCTCTCTATCAAGCCTATGGTATTCACCACAGAGAGCTTTTAAAATGGGAACAAAGACATTGTTCTTGTGAGGCAAGGCAGAAAACCATCATCATTGCAATCCTTCCCCTCTGTGACTCTCAGATAACTGCAGTTATGTATGATTTTTGAAAAAATCAACTTGTCCTCACATTTCAAACAAATTTTCATATCTCTAGAACCATGGAGGTTACTAAAGAAGTTTAAATGCAAAAAAACTCTTCAACACCAACTAACTTTTACAGTCATAGTATCCATTAAGCTGTAGGTCTTAAAGTGAACTTTGTAAATCACAGTAAATACAGTAAACATTAATTTTTGTAATATGTTATATACAACTTGCACAATCTCAGTATACACATATATTGTTAGTAGTATTTTGTTCATCTAGCTCAGAACTTTCATATGAGGCTAAGCAGTTCCATCTCTGTCACTTGGTTTTTGATATATTTAGAGAAATATGACATTTATGATAATATAAAATATATGTATCTCTTTAGCTGCACTTGACAGAGGCCAAGGATTAGGTCAGTAAGCTTTAAGACAAAATAATCTGATTTAATATAATATAATATAATAATATGCATAATAACTTATGCATAGTATGGTTTTAGAATTATTAATGTAAATATGGATTACAGCTGCTGAACTGTCTTGTAAAGCAGCTGTGCAAACGTGATGAGTTTGCATCTGAGATGCAAATGGTTACTTTTTTTTACCTATTCTTATAGTAACTACACAAGAAGAACTACAATCGTTCTAGGTTCCTTTTGGGCTGCATTGGGTAGCAGTTGCAAACAAAAGATTACGAGTTGCCAATCGGTTAAAACTCTTGCCTGCGTCACCTGCAGTTGTGATCCTGCTTGATTGGTTGGCACTGTCAGAAGCAGGATCACACACCTTCATGATGTGTGAGGCTTCTGAAATGGAGATTGTATAAACAACAAATGGGAAACCACTCATGAGGTAAGCATTGTCAAATTGTAAGCATCAAGCAATTTAATATGATAATTGTTTAAAAGAATCCTAAAAAGAAACTGGAAACAAATGGATCAGGATTCAAGAACTGAAAAAGACATTTCATCCGCTGAGGCAGGGTTTGTAAAGTTGTTAAGCCAAGTTGTATTACACACACTCAAGGACTGGAACTGGGATAGACAGTCAAGTGTTTTATTACTCAGTAGCAGATGCTTTCATCTATATTAAAAATTTGATAAAATTCCCAGTAAGTGTGGCAGCTACCCAGCCCTTACTTGTTAATGACATTACTTTCAAACTATTAAGACTTCAGTACTAACAGCTCCTTAAAGATTGTTAGTCAGCCATTAATTGGTGAACGTACTGTAAGCCAATATTACTGCTGTATACTGTATATATTCCTCACACAGTGCACCTGCAATGGGCAGGTACTTTGTTTTTATTAATTAGTTGCAAAGCAGCAGACATGGATATAGGATGGAAACATTGATTTAAAATCAGTATCTGGGTGTTTAACTTCTGAGAACAGAGGGAAACTACATAAGGCTGGATGGAAGCAAGGTACGGGTCACTACCATCAATATTTCACTTGACATAATAAGTGTAATTTTAGCATACAGTAAAAATGCAACACAGAATTATACCTGTTCTCTTCATTCGGATCACTGCAGGTATCACTTCACAGAAACAAGTCGCATTACTATGCAAGACTCTGAACTTGACATCTGAAGGACTTCATTTAAATATGTTTTGAATTACTTGAAGCAAATTAAAATCTAAATACAGAATGTATAATGACTGCTACAATAATTTAACTTTATATACCAAAGATGTGCCAGAAATGATTTGACCATTCCGCAAACAACCAATGGGTATGTGTGCTGTGCGTGATAAAGTACTTCTGTGAGGGAATGTGTGTGTGTTGTGTGAGAGACTGGCATCCTATCGATGTTTTCCCTGCCTTGTACCCACTGATTACAGGGATAGGTTCTGCTTCTCCAGCAAACCTGGAATGGATAAAGATGGGCAATGGTTAAATGAATGAATGTTTGATATAATATGCATATGCATAAGTAGAAAAACAGAAAACAGATTAAACAACACTACTGCAGTATGACAACAATAATACTGAGTAATGTGAGTGACCAAAACATGAACAGTTTGTAACTATGCACCTCTATGAAACACTACTAGATTGATTGAATGGTTTATTTATGTATGTATTTGTTACGTAGACATGATTACAATGGATGTGGCTATATAGGAAATCTTTGTGAAGTCTTAGCTATATATTGTAATAATATTGCAACTGGCTTGCTACTTTTTAAAAACAACAAATGTTATTTTTTATTTATTTATTTTTGTCTCTTTCGTCCACTGATGAGCTGGGTTGTGTATCTGGCTTGAAAAACCAGAGTAAGAAAGTAGGCCTTTTTTGTTTTCTTTATTTTTTATTTATTTATTTATATTTTTAATTGGAGGAAGGAGGGGGCATGTATCTGGCTGGCTTGGAGAGCCAGTCTATTGGAGTGGAGGAAACCTTGTTTTTTTCTTTGCTCTTCAAGTAAGAGACAGGGATATGGGGTACCAGGTTTGAGAAGCTTTGCCTCTGATTCATCAAATAGTATGGACATCCCTCCGCTTCAAAATAGAAATATGTTGAGAGACTTTTGAACATGGGTAGATGTTTAACTTACCGTTGACCATCACATTACAACAGTGGTTAGGAAATCATTTTACCTATCTTAGCTGATTGTAAAAGAGGTCTCATCTACATCCAAGGAAGTTCTTACTCCTCCATATTCTCCACTGATCAGACCTATTACTGAATATAATGCCCCTTTTAGAAAGTGTCTTACTAGGCATAGCAGGCAATTGGAAAGACTTCAGTGGTTGGTAACTAAAAAGACCACAGACTTAAAAGACAAGAGCTACCAGGACAGGCACATTAGGGGTGATCTTTGCATAGCATTTTGGGCAATTAGGGATCCCGTAGTTTACAAATCAAGCAGTCCCACTAACACTATAACCAGCAATCTAAAGAAAACAAATCGCAGAGACAGATTTGTCACACAATACATATCCCTTTTCTGGAACAAACTTCTCTTATGTTCTCTCCTATGTGATATATGTTTTTTTTTTCCTCCAAAAAAAGAGTTAGACAACTAGATATGAATCCACAAATACACCTCTGGATGACTGGCCTATTGCTTTTTGAAAAAGGAGGTAAGGTCTAAGTTTGGGTGCTAACAAGGTATAAATGGCCAGTGAGCCCAGCTGCTTTCCATATACTATGATTCAGTTTGCCATGCCCTGATACTTCTCCTGTCTGTCAAAATGAACATGTAGTTCACACTGATGCCATTAGAAAACTTCTACAAAAGCTACTACTACCAAGACCCCAGATAATCTATCTGGCAAAAAATAATATAGCAGCATATCCCATCTCATAAATGTGGCATCTTCACAGACATTTCCAATTTTAGGCCAATAGCAATATTACCACCTTTGTAATGATGAATGTTGTTAGTGCATATGCTCCACAAGTTGGGTGTGCAATGGATGAGAAAGAAACATTTTGGAGTGAATTGGATGAAGTGGTGATGACTGTACCCAAGGGTGAGAGAGTGGTGATTGGAGCAGATTTCAATGGGCATGTTGGTGAAGGGAACAGAGAGGATGAGGAAGTGATGGGTAGGTATGGTGTTGAACAAAGGAATGCAGAAGGTCAGATGGTAGTGGATTTTGCAAAAAGGATGGACATAGCTGTGGTTAATTTGTATTTTAACAAGAGGGAGGAGCATAGAGTGACATACAAGAGTGGAGGAAGATGCACACAGGTGGATTATATCTTATGTAGGAGGGCCAGTTTGAAGGAGATTGGAGACTATAAAGTGATGACCGGGGAAAGTGTAGTTAGGCAGCATAGGATGTTGGTTTGTAGGATGACGGTGATCAAGAAGAGGAGGAGGAGTGTGAGGGCAGCACCAAGGATCAAATGGTGGAAATTGAAAAAGTGCAATTGTGAGGTGGAGTTCAGGGATGAGTTAAGACAGGCACTGTGTGGCAGTGAAGAATTACCAAATAGCTGGGTAACTACAGCAGAGCTAGTAAGGGAGATGGCTAGAAAGGTGCTTGGTATGACATCTGGACAGAGGAAGGACGACAAGGAGACATGGTGGTGGAATGAGAAAGTACAGGAAAGTATACAGAGAAAGAGGTTAGCAAAGAAGAAGTGGGATTGTCAGAGAGATGAAGAAAGTAGACAGGAGTATAAGGAGATGAGGTGCATGGCAAAGAGAGAGGTGGCAAAGGCTAAGGATAAGGCATATGAAGAGTTGAATGAAAGGTTGGACACTAAGGAGGGAGAAAAGGACCTGTACCGATTGGCTAGACAGAGGGATCGAGCTAGGAAAGATGTGCAGCAGGTAAAGGTGATAAAGGATAATGAGGGAAACATACTCACAAGTGAGGAGAGTGTGTTGAGGAGATGGAAAGAGTACTTTGAGGGGTTGATGAATGAAGAGAATGAGAGGGAGAGAAGGTTGGATGATGTGGGGATAGCGAATCATGAAGTACAATGGATTAGCAAGGAGGAAGTAAGGATAGCTATGAAGAGGATGAAGAATGGAAAGGCTGTTGGCCCAGATGACATACATGTGGAAGCATGGAGGTGTTTAGGTGAAATGGCAGTGGAGTTGTTAACCAGATTGTTTAATGAAATCTTGGAAAGTGAGAGGATGCCTGAGGAATGGAGAAAAAGTGTTTTGGTACCGATTTTTAAGAATAAGGGTGATGTGCAGAGCTGTTGTAACTACAGAGGGATTAAATTGATCAGTCACAGCATGAAGTTATGGGAAAGAGTAGTGGAAGCTAGGTTAAGAAGGGACGTGATGATTAGTGATCAGCCGTATGGTTTCATGCCGGGAAAGAGCACTACAGATGCTATGTTTGCACTGAGAGTGTTGATGGAGAAGTACAGAGAATGTCAGAAAGAGTTACATTGTGTTTTTGTAGACATAGAGAAAACATATGACAGGGTGCCTAGAGAGGAGTTGTGGTACTGTATGAGGAAGTCAGGAGTGTCAGAGAAGTATGTAAGAGTGGTACAGGATATGTACGAGGGTAGTATGACAGTGGTGAGGTCTGCTGTGGAAGTGATGGATGCGTTTAAGGTGGAGGTGGGGTTACATGAAGGATCAGCTCTGGGCACTTTCTTATTTGCAATGATGATAGACAGGATGACAGACGAGATCAGACAGGATTCTCCGTGGACTATGATGTTTGCAGATGACATTGTGATCTGTAGTGAGAGTAGGGAACAGGTGGAGGAGACCCTGGAGAGATGGAGATATGCTCTAGAGAAAAGAGGAATGAAGGTCAGCAGGACTAAGACAGAATATATGTGTGTGAATGAGAGGGAGGATAGAGGAATGGTGAGGATGCAAGAAGTAGAGGTGGTGAAGGTGGATGAGTTTAAATACTTGGGGTCAATAGTTCAGAGTAACTGTGAGTGTGGAAGAGAGGTGAAGAAGAGAGTACAGGCAGGATGGAGTGGGTGGAGAAGAGTGTCAGGAGTGATTTGTGACAGACGAGTACCTGTAAGAATGAAAAGGAAGATCTACAAGAGGGTAGTGAGACCAGCTATGTTATATGGGTTGGAGACAGTGGCATTGACAAAAAGGCAGGAGTTTGAGCTGGATGTGGCAGAGTTAAAGATGTTAAGATTTGCACTGGGTGTGACGAGGGTGGACAGGATTAGGAGTAAGTATATTAGAGGGTCAGCCCAGGTTGGAAGGTTTGGAGACAAAGCCAGAGAGGCAAGATTACGTTGGTTTGGACATGTGCTGAGGAGGGATGCTGAGTATATTGGGAAAAAGATGCTAAGGATGAAGCTACCAGGTAACAGGAAAAGAGGAAGGCCTAAGATAAGGTTTATGGATGTGGTGAGAGAGGACATGCAGGTGGTTGGTGTGACAGAGCAAGATGCAGAGGACAGGAGGAAATGGAAACAGTTGATCTGCTCTGGCGACCCCTAACAGGAACAGCCGAAAGAAGATGATGATGATCAAAAGTAGTGGAGAAATGTATACACAAACCACTATTCACTTACTTAATAGAAAACCAGCATCTTTGTCCAGGACAACGCAGCCTTAGACCTCATCATAGTACCACTCATCCTCTGCTACATTTTACTAACACCACTTATAAACAAGGAAATGAAGGTAAGCTGGCTTCAGCACTCTTTAGACTTAACCAAGGCTTGTGATACAGTGTCCCACTAGAAACATCTACATAAACTTGACACCATGGACCTGCTGAGCCTTGTCTACTTTGGTTTCATCACTATCTGTATAACAAAGCTCAAGCAGTCAAATGGCAAAACGCATTTTTCTCTTTCCTGCCAATAAATATCGGTGTCCCACAAGAATCTATATTAGGTCCTCTGCTCTTTAACATCTTTAGCAATAATCTCTGTACAGCTGATAAGCATGCCACTATAGTACAATATATAGCTGATTCTACCTTGATTTGCCCTGATTAAGCTCTCTATAATCTCTTGAGACATGATACAATAATCCTACTCCTGCATTGAGACATGGTTGAAGAGATATAGTGGGTAGAGCAGATCTTGAGTAGAGATGTGTTGAGTCTACTCTACTTTCTTAACCACTTATCATATTTTCAACTTTACCTGTTCCCTTCCATCCCTTCACCTGCTATTGTCTACAATATCGCATTTCCTTAAGGCCTATTCCGCTTTAATTGGTCTGTCTTGTAACTTCACTTAATCACTAACTCCTACCTCCTAGTTCATCCTTTTGTAACAAAGTAGTAATGCTACCCTCATCCAAACAAGAGTGAGGCAGCATTTAAGTCACTCATTTGCAGCCTTTCCCCACATGAATAGATACTGTTAAGGCCGAATATCTTGATGAGCCTGTAATAATGTGCAAATGTGCCGATATAATATTGTGCTGCACTTCAAAGACATTTATAAGTAGGTTTCTGTACAATAGTGTAACACTGTGTAGCTTGCCAGATATCTTGGCATTACAGTGCATCATGCTGTTTGCTATCAAAGCAGTAATCGCTCAATATTACTTGGTTGTCATTGTCAAGTTTGATAGCCTCACACACCAGTAGGTGGTCAACTGTGCCAGAGCAGGACCATGACATCCTGAGATCCTTGGTCAATATGTATCATCCACAAGGTGGCACAGTGGGTATGTCAGTTATTAATTAATTAATTAGTTAGTTAGTTATTGCATTTGTTTATCAGGATATTCAGAGTAGGCAAAAAACTACCACTTTTCAGTAATCAGCAAATATACAAAATTTAAATAGAGTATCCATTAATTAATATCAGCATCCTGTAATGAACTATGATACTTTTACAGGGGAGAAAAACTTAAAAAAAATCCATTACATAAAGAAGAAAGTAAATAGAGGTATAGAAGTAATCAACAGAGGTATACAAGTAATCAACAAATATACAACATTCAGAGTATTATTAATGATTAGCAGCAACCTCTAAAGAGCAGTGGAACAGATTTGTAAATGAACTTGGTAGAAAAAGAGAAAAGGAGGAAACGTAGGATTCATATTAAGGTGAGAAGGAACATTTATCCTACAGGCTGATAAGAGGAGACCTGTCTCCGGTCCTTCAATGCATCCTCCAACCCAATACTGATGCATTTACTGCACATCAGCAAGTCAAATGGCATCAGAAGTATTCTGTCTAGGGATCTAAACCTCTTCTTCAGCATCAGGAGAACAGTTTGGAGGGAGAGGTATATCTCACAGAGGTTATCGCTGCTATGGAACAGACTCCCAGTCCACATAAAATAAAGTTCATCCCCATCCCATCCATTTTCAGGCACAACTTAGATGTGTGGATGGGAAACAGATAATTTCCCTCAGGACTGCTCCCTGTACTACTAATGGACAGAAGCAGCTCCTAAATGCTTTTTCCCAATGCACAGGTCCCATCAAATACTCTATGGTGTGCTCACACTTGTTCTCATTAGGGCAAATATATAATTATCAACCATGGGATGGGTCAGGCCAGTCTTTAACCAAATGGGATAAGTTAATTCAAGCACAAAAAATGAAATTTGGCTAGGCTTAAAATGGCCCACATACTTACCTATGGACCTATGAGAGGACAAGAAGGAGATGCTGGACCAATAACTAACAGTATGGTGCTTGTAAAGAAGAGGAGAAAGTAGGGGATATTCCTATCCCTGCAGAGACCAATCTTATATGTAGCTATTACCATTTTAGCTACTGGGACTTTTCATTGACAAAAAAATGGATATCTTAGGTATATCATATGCATTACCCTTTCACCCGCAATACTTCCTCAATAATAATCCCTGATTGTTCTGCTTATGCAGAATAATCTTCTCATATGTATGAGCATATATGTTTACCCTGAACTGTACAGGAGATCATCACCATTATGCCTGGATACTACAACATTGCTCATTTTGCTAAGGTACTGGGAAGTATAGAATGCATACATAAATAATAAAGGCCTCACCTGGCCCATAATCACAAACAAATGTAAACTAGACTAGCCACTCTTCCCTGACCTGCCATGCAACATGCAATGCACAAGGCATTATCACAAGTTCCTAGTAGTTGGCCAAGATGTCAGCGCCTCATATGGCAGCGGCCTCTCCTGCTCCCGATGTGCACTTTCTGTTTTCGTTTCTGGCTCTGTAAATTTTTCTTTTGGTAAGTCCTCTTCCTGTTGTCTGGAGAGCAGACATTGCAGTGAAGGTGTTGGTGGTGTCTTGATGTGCACCGGTGTCTGTTTCATCTGTTTTCTAATGGTGGTGTGGAGCAGCGTAAGTTGGGGCCTCCAACAGTTATCGACCTGATGCTGATTGCGGGGAATTGGAATTTGTTTATTTTCTTTTAGAATGATCTCCTTGAAGGCAGCAGAGGTTGGAGTGATGGTGCATGGAGTAGGAGACAGTCTGTGGTGTTGGCACAGAGGAAAGACTTGGTGGTTGCTGGTGATCGCGTTTTCATTGAGGCTGGTCGGGCCTGCAGGTAGAGGTGATAGACTGTGGTCGAGAGGGTCAGAAGGAGGAATGTTAGACTGACTTGGTGGTTGCTGGTGATGCTGTGGTCATTGAGGCTGGTTGGGTGATGGACTGTGATTGGAGAGGGCCAGAATGAGGAATGTTGGAATGGAAGTTACTATAGATGGTCGGTTGACTGCAGGTAGCATTGGTTACACTGATGAAAAAGCATTATTTTTTTAAATGATGGTCTTCGGTTGGCTCTTGACTGTTGTTGTGTCATTTGTTTAATGTTACATGCAGTTGTGATGTGTTGTGCTGTTATGTTATTGTGCATGAGCTTGGAGGACTGTAATTTCGTTCAGCTGTACTCCGTATGGTTGAATGACAATAAAGTTTGCTTTGCTTTCCTTTAAGTAAGTCTGTGCTGCATCTTGGCAGTTCATATCATTCCCATATCTGGTATACATCTAACCAATATAAAGTATTTCTGTGAGGTGATTTCCCCCCGTAGACATGTGGTTGCTAAGTGCTTTTCCTGTGTTTCTGAAATCTGCGGTTTAAGATATTGTCGTAACTTGCCTCACAATGGAAAAGCTGCTCTCTTTATAAAAACTCAGTGAATCCAGTTAGAATATATAATTAAAATATTTATGGACTGGATTGATGGCAAGTAGCATTAGAATCCAGAAAGCAGTTGGAGCTTTTTCCTGTAACTGCCTCAGTGGGCTGAACAAACTCAGATTCTTCTACATTATTTCAGTGAGGTTAGTAAGTAAGCCAGGTAAAATGTTACTGTATTTTTGATGATGTTGAGCAGATCCTTCTTGACATTACTAATCAGTCTTATCTGCTAGCTGCTGGTCACATTCCATGTCAGAAAATGTATTTCTTAAAACATATTAATTTATTTAACATGATCTTTATTTGCTTTTTATCCTACATACTTGTCAGTCAATGCAAAATGTGCACTATTGCACTGATGACAATACCTGAAATAGAGACAAGTAAATAAATTAAGAAAATCATTAATTTTTTTGTGTTTTTAATCTCCAGTTAAACTAGTCTCATCCAGGCAGTCTTCCCTGAAACCTCACATTTGCAAACAGTCAGAGCAAATGACACGTGAGGCGACTGTACTATATGAGAAATAGCTCTCCACACTGTAGACTTGCTGTGTTACAACACCCCATTCCAACACAATTATTAGTAACAAGAGGACCCAGCTGGCACCAGTCCAAACACTATCAGCTTGTTGTACCAGAACAATACTGCAAGGACAAGATTTCATTCTTATAAAACAGCATCATGAGCACAATGAGAAGACTGCATGCACTGCAATAACTCTTGCTTTACAAGTATTAGCCATACCTTTACTATGGTCATAATTGCACTACTGTGGCAAAACATCTATTCCTTGTTTAGCCTGTTATATTAACAGAGATTTAGAGCAAAGGATGAGATATGAATAAGACTTTAAGGTTGCATCTTTCTTCAATTATTTGTTGTTATGCAATCTATTAATCTGCACGATGGACTGCCATACGATGGCACCACCTTTGTATTGGCCATGAACTGCACACTGAGACACCATATCATAATTTCTGACCCATAAACCAGTAATTTGAGATGTCGGCTCCTTCTATAACTACTAAAATTAACATGACAAGTTTCATCCAATAAGATATTTAACTAAGCATGAATAGTGACAGCTCCCAGGCTCCACACTAGCTGTTCCTCATTCGATCCCTCATTCCCGGGGCTTAATAAAATGTTCCAATGAGGCTGACTCTCCAAGGAGTTGGGGGCCCACCTGATGAAGCGTCCTATCCAGGGTACCTGCAAAGTAGCAACAGGGAGTTCATGAAAGAGTAAGCGCAAAATCCACAGAAAACAGTCTATGACTGCATGGGGTGAGTAGGGGGTTAGGGGAAAGGAGAAAAAATGCTGTGTATCCAAAGTCAGTAGTAGTTGAGTTAGTGGTAAGTCTTGGGGAAATCCTTATGTTTAACTACAAAAGGGTACTGGCAGATTCCCTTAACTCTGTAGCGTAAGGGAAAAAGCTGCATTTCTGCACCAGATGACATAAGGTCATGCCAGTTTGTTTACATGAGGCACCAGCCAAATTCCACTGACTTATGGATAAAATTATAGCTGCTATGCTGTGACATATTTAGAAGCTATTGTCATCTTTAGTCAAAAATAGACAGACTAATGTACAAGTTGTGTTATATGCTTTATGGCACTTAGGACTGACCGCTAGTCCCTCAAATGTCTGAAACTAAATATTTGAGATTTGTCAATAGGAGGGCAGTTGTAATCACATAGCTAGAAAAAGTACAAGTAGCATAGAAATGTTCCCATTTCCAAAAAGTAGGCTAGAGCATTTCTAAGACTGGCAGGTTATTAATCTAAGTTTATTCATAATTATACAATAATGAATCATTAGTATTCAAAAACGAGCATTCTGATTGGGCAGCACAACCAGCTTGTCCATTGTAAATTGAGCATATACCAAAAGAAAAACATCCTGCTGCCAAAGTTCCATTGAGTGGCCAGGCTTTTTATTAGTATATGCTGGATAACAGCATTCTATACCTAGGACACATCAAAATATGAGAAAAATCAAGAATGTTCTGCAAAACCAAAGAAACAGAAACATACTCAATTTTCCTCATATTTTTACGAGTCCCTCTTAACATTTTCTTATTTTTTTAGTAATAAAAAAAAGAAATACAAGGGAGATGCTCCTTTCTCCGTTGCTTCTCTTGCACTGATGTACTGTGCAAGTAGGGGAACATTAAGTTCCATATGTACGTGCAGTACTTTAGAAAGGATAAGAGTGCACAGAAGGAGATTAAAGTGGCATTATGCAAACACATTATTTAAAAAATGTATGCACTTTCTTTCTTAAATAATGTTATTGTATAGTAGCAATAATCCATGACTGTGTGTGGGCATATCAGGATTTACCCACAGCTGGCTTTATTTGATAACTCAGGCTTCTCACTTGTGATCAAACAACACCAGCTGTGATAAGTCCTGATATACCTACACAGAGTCATGGATTACTGTTTAATTGTTCATAGAGTTATCCCATCCTATTCAAACTTGTTATGAATGAGGCTTTTGAAAGAATCAACTGGATCCCTGCACTGAAGCAGCCCTCGTGAATATAAAGAAAGCTTTTCATTCTCCACTTGTCTCCTTTGCACCTGATTTTTAAGGTATATCTGGTGCATACTGACACATCTGCAGTTGGCCTGTGTAATATCCTTTTCCAAGTAGTAAAACATTGAACAACACCCTATTTGCTTCCTTAAAATGTTCTGTCACAGTTTTTTTTACATACCTTAATGCACTTCAGCATGCGGTGATTCCATTGTTGTCCTGCATTTTCCTTCTAATCATCCTTGCTTTATGGCTTGATTTTTAAATCTAAATCCTTCATAAAATCTTATCACTCCATGCGTGACATCACCAAAGAGTTCTCTGATGTTTACCCTCAATGATGTCAAAACAGGGATGTGTGTCAGGGTGTCCATAGACTTCAAGGAAGCACCACAGCACATGCAAAGGTCCTCAAATTTTAAAGTAGAATTGTGGGGGTGGATTATTAATAAAAAGTCTATTAAACTTTTTATTAAGAAGCTGCTTGCATAATTTTAGTAAGGCAGAGTAGAAAATGCATCATAGAGCTGAAGTTGCAAAGTACATCAAAGTATATATCTAAACTGCAATGAGATACCTTAACCATAAGCTCATACCCTAAGAAACTAAATACACTACAACAGAAAAGAATGCTTGATAATTAAGTGGGTCATTACCCCTGTCAAATATTATCCATTAGGATGCCATTTTACATTATTGACTGCACAAGCTTCTCTCCAATATCTATTACAACATTGAGAGAAAAATAACACATTGATTCAGCTGACCCAGAAGGCCAACCCACTGCCTTTTAAACTGACAGTCCATAATTGCCCAGGCTTTCAGAATTATAGCCTGTCTAGAATGGTACTGTAACCATAAGTGTCTGTGCTGGGGAGGGTTATGAAATATAGTCTATGGCTGGATAGTATGTGTGTATTTTAGGATGTCCTGGCTTAATTTAGTATAGTCTGAGTTCCCTACATGGCTGATGGTAAGAAAAGAAAAGGGTTGATTTCCCACAGAAGCTAAGGCAATGTGAAGCTATGAACAAAGTAAGTTTAGGGTAGAATGAAGCTGTAGGAAAATCTACGTTTAAAATCCTTCACTTGGAGAAAGAGGGAATGTCATTAAAGAGCCAGTCATTTCCTTCCAAGGAAAACCAGGATTTGGGCCAGCAGGTTTTCATGAGAAATAAACAGTACTGGGTTTCCCCATAGAACTGATGAGTACTACCTTTTTGGGATTACTCTGAATGTAAGACTGACTCTGCAAGCCCTGTTGCCTCTGCTCCATCTATTACTTACAGGCTTGATGACGGAAAGGCTTATGTTTTGTTGATCAGTCGAAATCTGTCTACTGTTTCTGCATTTTTTATGCCTAAACCTGCTGCCTTTTGAAATAAATAATTAACTATTTACAGACTGTGTTTTATACTGGTCCCTGTTATAGGAACTGTATTTTGGTTAGGAATGTTCTGGGCTAGGAGCAGCAAAAGTGAACCCACAACCCTTACAGGCTTTAGAAGTATAGTGAATCAAATTGCATTCATGTTACTGTTTGTTTTTGACAACTCATCTGTTTTGATGTTTGCTTGCTTGCTTACATTTGATTGAAAAACACCTTTTGTTTTGGGTTGATTTTGCTATCAGTAAATGTATTTTCTTTTCATTTAAAACCTCAAAGATTGCGTCATAACCCTGACCAAGAGACCTCAAGGTGCCACTAGTGTGTGTGTGTGTGTGTGTGTGTGTGTGCGCGCGTATATATATATATATATATATATATATATATATATATATATATATATATATATGTGTGTGTGTACACATCTCCTTTGCAGGCTACATGACAGAATCTCACAATGCATAAGCATGGGCACCAATTAAGCAAACATTAAGTCGTTACTGTATAACAAATTAAAGCAACTGGAGTTTGAGGATTGTGAAGATGAATGCAGAGGAAGCATGACAGACAGCTTTGTGAATTCATATGACTGCATCTGATGTCTGTTTTGTATATAGCTGGTTTTAGGTTCCAGTAAACCCAGGGTTGCTGGAGGCACCCTGACTCTGGGTGGGCCCCCAACCACTGCAAGTTCTCTTGCTTTGATATTTTGTTACATGGTGTTCACCATACAAGAGCTAGTACAGCAACTGAGTATACCTTAATAAGCCAGATGGATAATAATAGGGTGAAGAATCCTAAGGCTTAGCATTACTTGTTCTCCTTTAAAATTCAAAGATATCGCAGGTTGTATTGACAGGCTTAGTTACTTCTGCATCTGTTTTGGGGTAGTAAGATTCATGATTTCATTAAATGTTTTGCCACAGACATGCCCTTCTTGACGTCATGAAATCTTACTGGTGAACATCCTTTCCACTAAAATCAACATGCACACATTAATTTATTACTAAGGTTGTCCCCTTTAGCATAAGCAAAAAAAAATGATAGAAGCAGCAGCTTTTATCCCACATCCCACCCTTTATTTCTCCTACAGCACCCCTTCCCATGCTCATTTTATGATAGGAATAGGCACCTCTGGGGAAAGTAGAATGTTTTATTTTCTTTCTAATTTAACTCAAAGACAATCATATACTGAAGCACACCTTATACAAAGCTAGATGTCTGGAGTTGGTCACTTTATAAACTTCAGCATTCAAGATTATAAATTAATGTTCTTGATTTTGTTAATCAGCTTACAATTTTCAGCCATAAGAGGAAAAATAGGTATGTGGCAACTCTATAAACACAAAAATCTCCACGGGGAGGTAAGCAAAGATGAATCAATGTACTCCAAACAATCCAAACAAAGATCTAAGATGGAAACTGTCACTACTCATCTCAAGGGAACAAATCAAGTTAGAATCAATTTGATCAGTAGATTGTTCACGGAAATAAATGTTGTTACTACCAAATGGTGCAGTCAAAATTGCAGGGTAATTACTAGAACGCTTGTTAAGAATCTCATTACCAATATTGTCTAACATCAAACCATCATAACCTCTTAGAGAAAACAGGGAAATAATAAACCGAAATTCTTCAAATAAATCAGAATCCTTAGTGGTCATACGACAAGCCCTGATGAATTGACCTCTAGGTATGTTTTTAACTATATGTCTAGGATGACCACTTAAAAAATTTAGGTAACCATTGGTAAAAGTTTTTTTCCGATGGATACGGCTGTGAAACTTATGATCAAGCAAGTCCCACCAAAAATGAATGTCCAAAAAATTAACTTCTAAACCAACGTCCCCTTTGGTAAATCTTAAAAAACTGGGAAGGGAGTTAACTTCCAAAACAAACTTTTCAACAATTTCAGGACTACCTTCAATAATAAAAATCAAGTCACCAATGAACCTGCAAAAAAATTCAATCTTAAATTTCTCCTTTAACTTGGGAATAAATTCAAATTCCCACCATGCCATAACCAAATTGGCATAAGCAGGGGCTGCCGGAGAACCCATTGCAACACCTCTTTTTTGTTTATAATAAGTTTTGTCGAACAGAAAAAAATTATTATGCAAGATAAGTTCTATAAACATACAAATGGTGTTAATCATGTTAACAGAAAAACAATTCTTTCTACATAAAAAATTCCTTACTGCTTCAACACCATCATCGTGAGGGATACAGGTGTACAAAGACACTACGTCAATGGTGAAAATAATATGCCGCTTAAGATCAAAAACACTAGTTTCAAAAAAACTTTTTAGTTTACTTAAAAAATGCCAAGAGTCCTTGATAAAAGATGGCTCATTGGCAAGTAAAGAATCCAAAACCGAATCAACAACCAAAGACACCCCTTCGGTGATGGAATGTGGTGAAGAAACAATTGGCCTGAAAGGTGGATTGCTTATATCCTTGTGTGTTTTTGGAATACCAAAAATCACACCAATTTTGGGCTCTGAAACTACACAAAAGTCATATAATTCAGGAGTAATATCTCCTGTCATGAATACTTCATATAAATGGGAGTATATTAAACGGAAATGTTTGTGTATCTCATATAAAGAAACTTGTTCATATTCGTTAACATTGTTTAAAATTTCTAACATACAAATTTTATATCTGTTTTGGCCCATGATGACAATATTGGCACCCTTATCACTTTTCATGAATCTAAATTTCTTGGTTAAAGCTTGTAATTCAAATAATGCTTTTCTCTCCTGTGCTGTCATATTATGATGGATGTTGGAATTGTTTTTTGATAATAAATTGTCAACATCCTGAATGCATAGCTCTTCAAAGACCTTTATACTGTGATGTAACCTTGGGGTAACAGTAGAAGGTTTTCCCAAAAACTTGTTGATTTTTGGCAAGTCATGCATTAAATAAGATAAATTTAACTTCCTAGTGAATTTTTTGATGTCAATAACAGTTCTGCTATAATTAGCCCTGTTACTTGGAACAAAATTTAATACCAGTTTCAAAACTTTTAACTGAATATCAGAAAAAACAAAATCAGTTAAATTGATAATGTTGAAATAGTCCAAGCGTTCTACTACGCTTCGTCCCCCGAGGAATTGGACCCCAAAAAAGTCCGACTGCGAGTGAACACTGTCTTCTTGTTCAAGTTTCCCTGGTTCTTCTTTAAAATGTTGGAAGAAGAAGAATCAGAAGAAACAACACATGGTTTGCTCCTACAGACCTTGTCTTTATCAGTCATGTGGGGACTAGTGTTAGTTTCACATTGATCTTTCTCACAAATAGAACTCTTAGCCTGGTCTTTAATAGACTGCATGTGTTCAGAAGGTCTGCCATCCCTTACAACAAGTAATTCAAAACTCTGTTCTTTGTCATGCTTTTTGTTAGAAAAAATGGCTTTATTGACACTAGTAGAATTGAACACAGCAGCACTGTAAGAACGTTTATTGCCAGGCATAACACCCTGTCCTTTAAAACCATTGTCTTTGTGATGAATCGCAAAATGATCATAAGCAGATTTATTTTGATAAGAAGTTAAATCACGATTTAATTCAATTCATCAGGGCTTGTCGTATGACCACTAAGGATTCTGATTTATTTGAAGAATTTCGGTTTATTATTTCCCTGTTTTCTCTAAGAGGTTATGATGGTTTGATGTTAAACAATATTGGTAATGAGATTCTTAACAAGCGTTCTAGTAATTACCCTACAATTTTGACTGCACCATTTGGTAGTAACAACATTTATTTCCGTGAACAATCTACTGATCAAATTGATTCTAACTTGATTTGTTCCCTTGAGATGAGTAGTGACAGTTTCCATCTTAGATCTTTGTTTGGATTGTTTGGAGTACATTGATTCATCTTTGCTTACCTCCCCGTGGAGCTTTTTGTGTTTATACAGTTTGAATTGGCTTTATTTTTTGGATATGTGGCAACTCTGTTTATTAATTTTTGACTGTGGTCCTATTTCGGTTAATGTTGTTGATCCCCTTACTCAATTCACTCTGCTTGGGGCCACAGTGATTGCTAAGCCTGATGAGGCCTCTGCATTCTGTTAACATTGCAAAGGCAGTCTGACTTCTTTTTTGACTCACTGGGTTCTCTGAACCATTTTTTTTATCTAGACCCCTCTGGATGGAGCCCCAATTTCTATTCATTGTGCCAAGGTTCTGACTTTGTTAACCCTGCTTGATTCTTCAGTTCTCTTCATTATGTTGAAAGTTCTTTCCCATTAATCGTGTTGGAGGACAGTGTTTTTATTAATTTTGTTCCCCTTATCGTGGGGGGGGGCCTGTTATCTTTGCGCCTAATGTTTTCCCACATTTGATATGGCACTACCGATGAACCACTCTTTGTTAAACAGAGATCACAGAGCAGTTAGTTAAGTAATGTAAATGTGACATATAACTCTGGGTACTTCATACCTCTCAACTTTCCTGAAGTTTGCAGAATGTCCAGATTTTTGCCTCATATTTTTGGACTGTTCCTCAAAAAATTATGTTTTTCTGGAAAAATCCTTGGCAATCAATGCCGCTAAATACTGACAGATATTTGAATTTCAAATTTCATATGCTTAAGAAAATGCATTCTAACACAAAACCTGTTATTCTAACAAATTTCTAAGTTTATAAGAGCAGTATTTAAAACCTTTCCTATTTTTGAGCCTTTGCCCCCCCACCCCATTATTTTTACCTTTGTCCAGCTTTCTTGCACTAAAAGTTTGAGTGGTATAATTATTTTTCAGCACAAGCTATTGCTATAATACCCCTGTCTGTATGAAATATGTTCATTTACCTTTGTTTTCAGTATATTTAATAATTTAATTTAACCTATTTTTTCTGTGGCTATGTATAACCTTCTTACATGGAATACATATGTCTTGTCGTATTACTTATTTAAGTCTACATTTAACCAGTCTGACATGTATTTCTATACATTTTTTCACTAAAAAGTCTTTCTGAAATTGAAACATTGGTCATTGGCTGTGTTTGCTCCATCCAAATTAAATATTCCCAGGGTCCTATGTATCATGGCATAAAAGAAATTTTGTAAATGTAGTACAATTATAACATTTCCAAAGCAGTTCTACAAAAAATAAATGGTGCTCATTAGCAGGTGAGCAGGTGATGACTTCTCAAATAGTAATAATCATATAATTATCCTCCTGATTTGCATTAGATGTATGTTTACGTTTACAGAGTATACTCTAGTACTCATAATATGTATATTCTAGGACTTGTGTGCAAAAACCAGTTCTTCAGTTCTTTCCTGAATAAGAAACATCACAAAGCTTCCAGTGGAAACACACTATAAACAAATTAGTAAGCAATAATGCATTAGCGGCAGGGCTAGCCACCCAATGGAATGAAAAGTGGCTTAAGATAATAATCATGGTGGCTATTCCAACACAATCCCATGTACAACAATGGGAAAAGGGTTTATGAATTAATGAATGGACGGATGGATTAAATGTATTAAAAAACAGATTTTGGTATGCATTTTTCTAGATAATTTCATTCTATAGTGAATGAATAGGTTTTTAAGAAGTGGATTGTGATAATATATAAATCAAATCTTAAGAGAGAAGGTATAGTGGCGATCTGTGAGGGATTGCTTCAGCAGTGGTACACAGACATTTAAATCAAATACTCTGTTTCTGCTGGCCCCAGTATACATTCATGCATCATTATATCTTTTAAAATGAATTAGTATTAATCATCTATTTTATTAATCAGATTTTATTAGAAGTAAATTATTACATCCTTTGTATATAGTTAAATTGTTTATTCTAGGGTGATGCAGCTATGCATATAAACTAGTACTGGAGAACATTCTATGAAATATTATGAAATTTCCATTAATGTGCTCAGGCTATTCGTTCAATTTAACAGAAAATTATATGGTACAAAAAGCTTTACAATGCAGTCTGAATTGCTTATGAAAAGAGCTTTCATATGCATGTTTCATTCTTCCACAGCATCCTTAGTTTGTTGGTAGTGGATATTGACATAATATGGTGGGGGGGGGGTCATAGAACCTCTGTCTTCCTGTTTGGTATCATGGAACTTTAGAATGCCTTTAGTCTTTAAAGTATTAAAAAGAGAGTCATGAAGAAATGCAAATGCACTTCCTGTGTGTCAGGTTGGTAGTAAAAGAGCATGTGCACACTAACTGTTAGAGTAGATGTGCACGCGGACGGTCGCGCGCGCGTGTGTGTGTGTGTGTGTGTGTGTGTGTGTGTGTGTGTGTGTGTGTGTGTGTGTGTGTGTGTGTGTGTGTGTGTGTGTGTGTGTGTGTGTGTGTGTGTGTGTGTGTGCGCGTGCATGCGTGTGTGTGTGTGTGTGTGTGTGTGTGTGTGTGTGTGTGTGTGTGTGTATGCATGTATGTATGTATAGCAGTATGTAAAAGTAAAGGAGGTTCAAAGGCTTGGCAAGTTAAGGAAACAAATTTAGTAACATAGCACTGAGTAAAGTATATTTAAGTCAACAATATAGCATTAAACACATAAATAAGGGTTTTAGAACAATGGGAATAAGCAGATGTTTCTAGTAATCAGTGCCATAGAAACATGCACAATTTGTTTGTGTCTTTCGGCTTTTCCCGGTTAGGGGTCGCCACAGCAGAACTCCAGTCCGCTAATGATTTAAAAGTTGATATAACAGCAGGCAATGAGCAAGAATGAGGCTTGTTCCATTTCCTGTATTTTAAAATTAAGGAGTTTACAAAGATAATTATAGTATACTTAACTACTTTACCAAATCTCTTTAGTTATATAATTATTTGTATTTCTTATTTGTTCCCCTTAGTTTAAGGACTTTATTATAAACTTCAGTTTTAATATTAGATTAACTTTCTTAAGTGCATGTAATGCAGGGTCATACTATTTGTTTAAAGCTTTCAAGTCTTACTTTGGACTAGTATATCTCTATTGGGTGCCAGTTTTATATATTTTATTTGTACTTAAGAATGTATTAATGGGTGTAGAGATGGTGTTATATTTGTGTAAGCTTATTGGGTCTATGTTTAACTTGCTTATGTATATAAATTGAGTTAGTACAGCTTTAAAATTTTAAATTGTGGATATGTTTCCCGCACTTTCTTGTTTAAATGTTGGGTCTTAGTGTTGCTATATTACTTTCTGATGAAGTTTGTTGGAGAACAAACGAAAAGTGCTTAAAAGTCTTATGTTTTAACTTGATTTCAACTTTGCTACCTGCTTTTTAATAAAGCGTCAATCCAGTTTGGAGCCATCCTGTCATCTGTTTACTTTTCGGAGTTCCAAGGCATCCACATATTGACTAAAGTCTGTTGCTCTCTATAGTGTGTTTTAGGCAGCTAATAGATGTTCAAAAACATATGAAATCCAAAACTGGATGACATTAAGGTGGCTCTGCTTGATGCCAGACATCTGAACAATAAATTGCCTAAACATGAGGCTGTTCTGCATTCAGAAAACATCTGTATCCATGCAGTTACTGAGACATAGTTTAAATGTTAAGAAAGCACTCCCACCATACCTGCATTTTTCACCTACCTTGCCTTCAGGCCAAATGTCTTTATTGTTAAGGGCCAGTATCACCTCCAGGCAGATTTCCAGAGACCCATAAGTGGAACTCCTAGAACCCCAGACCACTCTAAATAGGACAAACTATCAGTTTAGAGCCTGTTACAGAACACACTTCAAGTCCCTTGATGTAATCTTGCACAATTCATAAATGTACTTGATAATCTCCCTATAAACAAGAACTCCATTATATTGGGAGACTCCAACTTCCCATCAATAAACCAATGTCTTCAATGTAGGATATGCCCAGACATTCTTTGATTCAATAGACAAAAAATCCCATGGAGCATATAATTAACAAACTCACTAGAGGATGTAATATTCTAAATCTAGTCCTTAAAATATAGAAACTTCATGCACTATCCTCATGGTTTCTCCTTCCCTGGTTATGTTTGACCATAAACTACAGTTTCACCTTCAAAATCCTGCATGTAATATCTCAGAATTCAAGGATTTCAGATATAGTAACCTCATCAGATTCTATAACAAGGATTCAAAATTCACTCATGGCAGCCAGCATCAGCTGCAGTGATGACAGCAAGTAGCCTCACAAAAGTGTCTTAGGTCGATTTGGATAAATGTACAATTCCCAAACATAATGGGAAATCCTAAAACAAATCTCTTTGCTGGTTCTTCAACAGAATAAACTTTACAATAAAAGAGAAACAAAATTTCTTAAATTATACAGTAGATCCAAAAACCCTCATAACAAGGATAGTATCTGAAATATTACTAAAACTCACAAAAAATACTGTTAGGTCTACTAACAGCCCACGAATGTAGTTTAGCATCAGAAGCTAAGGACAATTGTTGGTGTTGTCTTTCGGCTTTTCCCGGTTAGAGGTCACCACAGCGGAACTCCGGTCCGCTAATGATTGGCAGTAGATTTTCACGAACGCCGAGGTGCCAGCTCGACATTCAACCTTCAGTGAAGGCACGCCCATTTATGCATTTCTTTCGAATGCCCACCCAACTGCGGGGAGGACATGCAGACTCCACACAGAAGAACAATTAAAAATCCCTATTCAGCTACATTAAGAAACTAAGAAATAAAACCCAACATTATTCTGAACTTATTAAAAATGGCTCCAGTTATTTGGACCAAATAGACACTGACAGTATACTAGCAAACAAATTCAGTGTTAACTTTACTCCACAGACTTTCCAAAGTCCACATATCCCTTAAACCTCATATTATGATAAAGAAACATGTACTGAAGATGGTTTCTGAGGCTAAAGAAACTTCTGTCATTTGACATGATAATATACCTGGTTGTTTAATAAACAGTACAAAGCATGCCCTAGCAGATCAAGTCTCCAAACTGTTTAACCTAAGTTTAGCTACATGTTTGGTCTCTGACATTTGATGTACCACAGTAATGATGATACAATTCCACAAAAGTGAGTCTACCACTGACTCCAGGAACTCTAGACCCATCAGCCTGATGAGTCACATCTGCGAAGCCTTGGAGCATATTAAAATTGACCTTATAAACTATGGCATGAAAGACTCATTAGACTTGACCCACAACAGTCAGGGGAAGGTCAGCAACTTTGACAGGGTCACACAGGCTGTCAGCAGTGGTCATGTTGTTCACCTAGTGTATTTTGACCCGGCCAAAGTGTCTGACAACATACCCCATGCTGGCATTGTAAATAACCTCAGCACTTCAAAAATAGATCCCTATATGGTAAACTGAATAACAAATAGGCTAAAGGGCAGAACCTGCACAGTGCAAGGGCAGATGCCTCATCTGAGAGTATGAATGTGATCAGTTGTGTCCCAGAGGTCTCAGTCTTAGAACCCTTCCTTTTTGACCTTTACATTTCATTTCTTCCAGACTGGAATCCAAGCCTTCATTTCATGCCTGTAATTGACTGCAAACTAGGAGTTGTTATTACCCAGTCCCAGTAAGATACCTTATAACTTCAGCAAAAACTTAAGCATGTAAATAACTGGTAAAATTAATATGTCCTCAGATTAAATGCAAAAAATGCAAAATTGTCACATTTGGTAGACTGTACTTCCCCTCAGCATACGACACAGGCAATACCCCCATTTCAAAATGAAAATGTTGTTAGGGACCTTGAATCATTCATGAGTTATGACAATTCCCTCTATTTCAGTTATCATTGTGACAAGAGTAGACAGAAAATCCTTCTACTTAACACAGGTAGTAGCCAAGGGAATACCATTCAGACCTAAAGAGGTCATTGTTCTTTTACATTCAGCAGTGATTAGACCAATCATTGATCAAAATGTCCACTTCAGGATATACCTCACTAGATATATCAACAACCTAAAAGATTCCAGAGTTTCCTAACTAAGAAGATCATGGGATTAAAGACCCTGAAGTAGCAAAGAGATACTGGAAACAGTGCCTCTTTATTGAGAATCTTACAGACTCTTGATTGAAAATCTATGACTTGCCTTGTAAGCCATTACAGACCCAGTTGTCCCAACTCTCCTGTATCTCCACAAGTCTACTAAGTTCCACAAGTGCCAGAACCAAGTACCTAAGTTTTCATCAGCAGATAAATGAAATGTGGTAGATGGGCAGATTCCTCCTGAACTGCCTCTCCTACATCTGGAACAAACTACCCCTCCAGATTAAGCAGTGTGACACACTATCATCCTACAAACAGGACATAGATGACTGGTCTGGCTGGTTACCCACAAATTCACCCTGTGCATGACTGGCCTAGCACTACTTGAGAAACGGGGTTCAGCCTAAGGATGGGTTATGGCAAGGCATAAATGATCATGAGGATGGCCTCAAAATTGCTATAAATAATGATTGAACACAGTATCATGGTTGTTGGCAGGTATATGTTGTTGACCTGCATCACTCACTTTACATACCAAATGAGGAATAAAACTTTCATCCCATCATGTCCCACTCAGAGGAATGTCAGAATAAACAGCTGCCCCCTCTCAGGAAGAAACCAACAGTAATGAAGTATATACACTGAAGAGAAGACAGACAACAGACACTGACTGCTGAATGATGTAGGTAACATACAGGCATCTCTTACTTAGCCATCCTGCAAGAAGGTTGCCCAAATAACTGGTGCTAGAAAATGCATTTTTATAACCATTGGGAAGCCATTTACCCTGAGGAGCTACTGCACTGACAGAGCACCCCTGAGAGCTGAGCCATTTGTTTGGGATATGGGAATTTATGTGGACAGTGACCTAACTTTCAACCAATGTGTGTCCATTGTCATAAGAAGGTCCTTCTATACTGCGAAACTTATAAACAAAGGGTTTGTGTCTAGATTTGGAGATGTCATTGTCCTCCTTTACTTAGACCTTGGTAGACAAAACATCGAGTATAATGCCTCCTTAGGTATGGAGATGTCCAGACACATGCCTCCTTGGGCATGGAGATGTCCAGACACATGCCTCCTTGGGCATGGAGATGTCCAGACACATGCCTCCTTGGGCATGGAGATGTCCAGACACATGCCTCCTTGGACATGGAGATGTCCAGACATATGCCTCCTTGGACATGGAGATGTCCAGACACATGCCTCCTTGGGCATGTAGATGTCCAGACACATGCCTCCTTGGGCATGGAGATGTCCAGACACATGCCTCCTTGGGCATGGAGATGTCCAGACACATGCGTCCTTGGGCATGGAGATGTTCAGACACATGCCTTATTGGCCATGGAGTTTCCAGACACATGCCTCCTTGGGCATGGAGATGTTCAGTCACATGCCTCCTTGAGCATGTAGATGTCCATACAAATGCCTCCTTGGGCATGTAGATGTCCAGACACATGCCTCCTTGGGCATGTAGATGGCCAGACACATGTCTCCTTGGGCATGTAGATGTCCAGACACATGCCTCCTTTGGCATGTAGATGTTCAGACACGTGCCTCCTTGGGCATGTAGATGTCCAGACACATGCCTCCTTGGGCATGTAGATGGCCAGACACATGTCTCCTTGGGCATGTAGATGTCCAGACACGTCTCCTTGGGCATGTAGATGTCCAGACACATGCCTCCTTGGGCATGTAGATGTCCAGGCACATGCCTCCTTGGGCATGTAGATGTCCAGACACATGCCTCCTTGGGCATGTAGATGTCCAGACACATGCCTCCTTGGGCATGTAGATGTCCAGACACATGCCTCCTTGGGCATGTAGATGTCCAGACACATGCCTCCTTGGGCATGTAGATGTCCAGACACATGCCTCCTTGGGCATGTAGATGTCCAGACACATGCCTCCTTGGGCATGTAGCTGTCCAGACACATGCCTCCTTGGGCATGTAGATGTCCAGACACATGCCTCCTTGGGCATGTAGATGTCCAGACACATGCCTCCTTGGGCATGTAGATGTCCAGACACATGCCTCCTTGGGCATGTAGATGTCCAGACATGTGCCTCCTTGGGCATGTAGATGTCCAGACACGTGCCTCCTTTGGCATGTAGATGTTCAGACACGTGCCTCCTTGGGCATGTAGATGTCCAGACACGTGCCTCCTTGGGCATGTAGATGTCCAGACACATGCCTCCTTGGGCATGTAGATGTCCAGACACATGCCTCCTTGGGCATGTAGATGTCCAGTCACATGCCCCCTTGGGTATGTAGCTGTCCAGACATATGCCTCCTTGGCCATGTAGATGTCCAGACGGTTCTACCTCACATAAACGAAACACCACAACACCGACAACGCAATCACCGACACCACATAACCGACAGTACAAAAACACAAAATCCCACATGCCCGACAACGAAATAACCGACGGTACACAAACACGAAACCTCATACACTTCACACACCACAATCAACAACCAAAACACATTCCCCGTCCAAAAACCACATACACAACACAAGCACACCAAAATCCCTACAAACCCACACTAAACCATACATACACAACTACCTACAACCCTGACCCAAACCCTAACCCTAAGGTCCGTCACTACCGCACACTTACCTGACTCGGCCCGTGACCCTAACTCACTTATCCCGCCCCTAACCCAAACACAATCACTACCGCACACTTACCTGACCTGCTCCCTAACCCTAACTCACTTATCCCGCCCCTAACCCAAACACAATCACTACCGCACTTACCTGACCCGCTCCCTAACCCTAACTCACTTAACCCACCCCTATCCCCACTTACCTTACTCGCACCCTAACGTCCGTCACTACCGCATACTTACACAGCCTTTTCCCATTTCGGCATCCTCGGCGTCGGTGCTTTCATCCGTCGGGTCGGTCTTCTGCTTGTCGATCTTCTAGGTCCCGTCGCATCGGTCTTCTGCGCTGTCGATCTTCTGGGGCTCGCGATTTCCCTGTCGATGTTCCGGCGTGTCGTTGAAGTGAGGTAGAACCATCCAGACACATGCAGCAACTGGAATGCCCACACTGAAACCTTACTACAAGGATACAAGGCCTAACTAGAAAGTCTTACATGGACCAACTCAGTGCCCTGTCATTATACTCTGTATCCTATAGACTGCTAAGAGGTAACTTGTGGCTGATGTACAAGCCATCCTCCAGCCCAATATTAATAGATGCACTATGTATTAGTAAGTCAAATGGCATCAGAAATACTCTGTTTAGGAATTTAAACCTCATCCACAGCATCAAAAGAAAAGTTTGGAGGGACAGGTATATGTCAAAAAGAATACCATTGCTCTGGAACAGACACCCTATCTATGTAAAACAAAGCTCATCCCTGTCCATATGCATACTCATCTTGGATCTATGAATGAGAAACAAGTTACCCCATGACTGGCCCATGCACTACTAATTGACAGAGGCAGCTCATATGTGCTTTATCCTGTTCATGGGTCTTCTCAAATTACCTACCATGTGGTCTCAGTCTCACTATGGATAATATATTATTTTTTAACCATGATATGGGTAAGGCCAAAATAACTCCAAATGGGTTAGTTAATTCAAGCATCAAAAGGGAAATTAGCTAGGCTTAAAATGCCTGAAAGAGCAGCTAGCCTAGTATTTAAATATGCACCTATGAAAGTGACTGACTGGAATCTCCAGTTATTTCCTGTTTGAAAATGGTACACATACAATGGATAAGATACAACAAAGGATAGCATGCGACAACAGGAAAGGAACAAAGATACTAAAGAAAACTGAAGCCACTGCTTGAAAAATATATTTTAAGTCCAAGGGAAAGCCAACAGGCTTTTACTGGCAGTCTTTGATATGGCAACTCAAAGTATGTAAAATTAAATCACAAGAGAGAATTGTAGGTTAAGCAACAGAACACCATTTGTTTTTTTGCCATCAAAAAATTAATATATATGGACAGAAGTTGTGTGTGTGGATGTATGTATGTGTATATATATATATATATATATATATATATATATATATATATATATATACTTAATTTCCTGTCACAAAACCATCACACATTTATGTGTAGCACATCAAATAATGATATTTGAATGCCACCTGACCTTCAGCACAGAATTGATGTGTGGGTGGATTAATGTTTGTCAGTCAAATGAATACTGATTAGAAAAAAAAATCTGTAGCGAGTGTTTTGTCAGCTCAAAAGGTGATGTTCATCAATTCCTAAATTCTAAGAATTTTGCGAGGTATAAGAATCGTACATATAAAATTACGTGCACACATTGTTTGGCTGGAAAATACTTGGTATAATAAATAATAGCGACAATCTTAACAGGGAGTTCACATTAAGCTGTATGTATCATGATTTCCATTGTTCAGTAGTCTGAGAAAGTTTTCTGGTAAGAATGTACCATCTGTTTCATCCTCATCACCCAGACATTACTGACAACAAGTATGTAGAATTGCATGCATGTTCATCATGGAGTCAGATCCAAAAGCTGCTTTTGGCACCAGAAGCTATTTTTCTTGCAGAACTTTCACTATGTCAGTCTTAAAGCTTCATAATCACCGAGAATGACTTATTTCTTCTCTGACACATTACTAACATATCACAGATGGACAATTGCTAGTAAAACTTAGAAAAATTTCCCCATTTGGGATGTACCTTACAAGACACCTGCAACAGATGGAAAGACCACAGAAGTACCTCACCAAGAGGATCACTGGCCTCAAACAGATGCACTATGCAGCTCAACTAAAGAAACTCCAGCTGTACTCAGTTGCATACCGCCTACTCAGAGGTGATCTCTGCCTGACATACAAGGCCATGTCCAACCCAGAATTGATGGACATGCTCCACCTAAAGAAAATCTTATCCCCTCGAGCCACATGCTCTAGGGATATAAACCTCACCACAACAATGAATAGGACATGCTGGAGGGATAGATTTCTGTCCCAGAGACTTCCCATGCTTTGGAACAAGATTACAATCTACATTAGACAGAGCTCCTCACTAACACTCTTTAGTAGAAACCTTGACGAGTGGATGGGAAACAGAAAGTTTACCCCAGGGATCACTTCAGTGGCTCTGCTGGACAGAGGCACAGGGAACTAATCTAAGGGGGAGGCGAAAGCCAACACATTCTGGCTAGATTAATAAATGCCTTTGGGCAGATAGCCTAGTACCTACCTATGAATCTATAAATGTTTTCTATATCTTTCTACATTTAATTTTAAAATAAGTATCATTACAGTGTTTTCATACAAAGTATTTAAGTATAAATTTTTTTGGATAGTGCCACTATACAGTGATGTCATTTTTCCATACTTCACAAGGACCACTGACCCATCCATGTGCATTACTACATCTTCATTTTGTCTCAGGCATCATCATAGCCACCAATATCTCTGAAGCTGCATAGTAATTTTAACCTGTCTGAAAACTGAAACACTTGGATACAAACATTTGAGCTGTAATCTCATAGCGAGTAGAATTACATGGAATCCAGAAAATAATTAATATGCTTTGTTCTTTCATGCCGTAAGTGGGGAAGCATTAATGGTATTTCTTATTGATTTTCAACTCAAGGAAAAGAAGGAAAGAAAATAAACCGCCAAGTTAACAGTACTGAAAGAAAACTTCCAGGTGGATTTTCATACAAAGCTATATCGTCCTTATTTAAGAAGTGTATTTGTAACATTACGTGACAGATGTTAAATGTATTGCAAAGACCATTGACTTTACATATTTGATGATTCACTGCTAAGTGGTAATATCGTCTATGATATAAAACCGTGATTAGGCCGGTATATACTGTGTTATGGTTATGAATTTGCCGTAACTGATATTGATCTGTGTGGTTTTGGGGAGGGAAGGCAAACCTTTGACAACATTAGCAGAATGGTGATGATCCCAAGGGAAGCAGAAAGCAAGAAGACCCCATTATTGTCAGCGGGTCTTGATGCAGAAAAATCATTTTGTATTCAATAAATCCAGAAAATAATATTTCAGTATTGTGGAACATTTTGAGACAGTTTCAGTCTTTTTGGCTATAGAAATAAATTAAGATAAAAAAAAAAGACTATAGCAGTAAACTATGTTCCTACTCATGAATTGGTTCAGTAATACCCATATTTATGGGGACATGATAATATGAAGTATTTGGGTGTATAGATTAAACAGGATTTTATTATGGCTGTGATATGGATATGTGAGAAGATGAAAAAAGATAATGCAAAAATTGAGAAGTTTGAACCTCTTCATTTTGTATATGGAGAGTAAAATATTTCTAGTCCCTTTAGTATTATCGACATATTATGCATATTTTTATCAACTGGAGGAGAAGATGTGGGCCATAATTAATACATAATTGAATGAATTTGTTTTTTTGGGCGGGGAAAAATTAAGTGGGATAGGTTGTTTGTCACCTCAGTTTAAGGTGATTTAGGATTACTAGATTTAAAGTGATCCTTTTAGAAATACACAGTTAAGGTTTTTACAAAGTGCAGGCAGAAGACTACAAATCAAAGTGTAAATAAATGATGTTGAAATGGGGTTAGGACATAGTAGGATGTTGGATGCAGACCCTTAAGAAGAACAACAACTATACAGAGTATGATATTAACAAAGTAGGAGAAAAGCATTTTGAGAACTAAGCCAAGACAGAAATGGAAAAAGGATGTTTTACCACTAGGAATGACTGCAGGTAAAGACATATAAATTAGGCAATAGTGAGCAGTTATGTATTAGAGAAAATTATCAAAGGAATCATGATATTGGGAGCAAATAACTAGGTGGGAAAAGTCATAGAATGGGATGAGGCCAGGCAGAAGTTTGGACTACAGATTGAAAACTGCCTTCCCTACCAGGATTGATAAGAGTATAGGCAAAGAAAAACTGATAGAAGAGTGTTAAATAGAAGACCAGTGCTGGTTGCATTTATAGTTAAGGCTAGAACAGAAGCTGCAGTTAAAGGGACAATTAGAAGGGCATATAAAATGATTTGTATAGTTATCGATGCATTAATCAGAAGAGATTAAACAAGGCTGGAAAATGAGAATGGAGAGGCAATATAAAAAGGAACAATCCAAATTAGCAAAAACTGCAAACACTTAATAAAATAAAAAAATAAAACAACAGCTTAAAACCAAGGAAAAACTTTAATCCAACACATTACAATTCAGTAAACACTCAGAATGAATACAATGGAAAAACAAACACCTTATATACACAATTAATTACAAAGGAACAATGAGAGGATATTTGTATGGCTTCCAAGTATGCAATGTAATCTAGAAGGTCTAGAATTTTTGTATTGATGGTTTGCATAGGTATTTTTATACTCAAGTAGACTTCAGAGAATTTTTCCATAGGTAGACAACAAGTTGTTAGAGGAGTGATAGGAAAGACAAAGGTGCTTGGAGAATCTTTTTTTTGAGCATTCAGTAAGTTGGGTAGATTAAAAATAATTCAAGTGGAAATACCCTGCAAGTATGGTAGCTGCATGGCTCCAAAAGTCCTCAGTATAATTCAAAAAAAGCAAGAGCCAGCAAAACAGTGACAATAAGGTTTATTTTAATAACATAAGGAGAGCAAACAGACCGGTTTCGACTAAAAAGTTATTAAGCCTTCATCAGTGTATCAAATCTTCATGACAAACATTTCCTTTAAATAGTAGTTGGTCCACCTGGAGGTTGTATAGAGAAATTACACTTATATAAAAAAATGTTAGAGATATTCATGTATATGATCCTACCAAAGGTTTCAAGAAACAGATTGATGGTTTCCTTTGTCTTGCTAAAGAAGAGGGTATCAGTACAGATGATATTTTACACCACCTCACGGTCAGGGATCCCTTTAGTCAATACATTTATTTTTAACCAAAAATTCATAAAATATGCAAAATCCACCAGGGAGACCAATCGTTTCTGGCAGAGGATTCATTACAGAACCACTTTCCCAATTCTTGACACTGCACCTTAAGCCCTTACTTACAAATTTAAGAGCTAAAATAGAAGACACCACCGAATTCTTGGGGATCATTTCAGACATGCAGTTGGAGGCTGGGTGGCTCATGTGTACTTTGGATGTTTCTGCATTGTACACTAGTATCCCTCATTGGGCGGGCTTGGAGGTTCTTGATTATTGGCTCACAAAGATCGAATTATACCCACCGGGTTTTAATACATTCCTGGTTTGCTTAACAGAACATATTTTGACTAAAAATATGTTTTACTTTCAGGAATCATGTTATTTACAGTTGAATGGTACTGCCATGGGAGCCTCCTTTGCCCCCATATATGCCAATCTCTTCATGGCCTATATTGAAGAACAACTTATCTATGATTAGGCCCATAACATCTATTTGGAAGAGATCGACATATGGAGGAGATACTTGGATGATTGCTGGTTGGTATGGAGATCTGATAGTATTTACCTTCAGGAGTTTGTTGAATACTTCAATTATAACAAGTGGAGGATTGAGTTTATTGTCTCCTTTGATATCAATAGCATTGCATTTCTTGATGTATTGGTAACACGGAATACTGACCATACTCTCTCTACTGAAGTTTATAGAAAACATCCCCAATTCGACTCCTTATTCCATGCCACCAGCTTTCATCCATCTTACATATGTAGAAACATTCCAAAGTCGCAATTTTTAAGAATCAAAAGGATTTGTTCAGATGCTAATACCCATCACATATATAAGAAAGATCTTGTTGAGAGATTCAAGCAGAGAGGTTACAAAACAGGGGACATATATCGAGCCAAACATTGGGCATCTGAACACGACAGGTCTGTGTTATTACATTATAAGGACAAATTGGTAAAGCAGAAACCACCGATAAGACTCATTACCACATATGGGAGGAATACAGATGTCCTTACTAACATTATACGCAGACACTGGAACATTCTCCTAGCTGATACCCGGCTCAGGGACATTGTAGATAAGACTTGCCACTTTTCTTTCAGAAAAGGAAAAAAATATTGGGCTCACATATAAGTCACTATAAATGTATACGTACCCCAGACACACAGTCTATACAAACAGCTATAGAGGGCAGGGCTCTACAAGGCTGCTTTCCATGTGCACACTGTACACATTTTAAAAGTATTTTCAAAACCAAGGAGTTTTCCAGTAAGAATAGTAGCAAAATATTCAATATCACTTTTTTTGCCAATTGTCAATCAGAATGGTTAATATACTTGGCCACATGCCGCTGCTCTGCCTTCTATGTTGGCCAAACCTCAAGACCATTCAAGTTCAGAATTTCGGAGCACTTAAGCGATATCAGGACCAAGAGAATCAGTAATGCATTATACAAACACACAGGGACACATCCCAAAGCCAATTTTCACTTCAGGTAATGACAATAATAAATCAGGCTGGCATCAACTACTTAATAACAAAGAGAAAAAATGGATTGTTAAACTAGGGGCACTATTTCCTCCAGGACTAAATGAATATCTCTTAACATTTTTTATCCAAGTGTAATTTCTCTATACAACCTCCAGGTGGACCAACTACTCTTTAAGGGGAATGTTTGTCATGAAGATTTGATACACTGATGAAGGCTTAATAACTTTTTAGCCGAAACCGGTCTGTTTGTTCTCCTTATGTTATTAAAATAAACCTTATTGTCACTGTTTTGCTGACTCTTGCTGTTTTTGAATTAGATTTAAAAAAAATCCCTTCAGATTTCTTTGTCAGAAAGGTTAGGGGAACAAATTCTTGTAACTGAGGACATGATTATTTTGAGATGGGATATAGACTGAATTGCCTAGATTCAGTAAGGTCCTACTAAGTTTAATGTTGTTGGCTGCCAAAGCAATTACTAGAAAATGAAAATGAAAATCCAAACCAACCATAACAGAATTATTGAAGGTTGTAAAGAATATAAAATGATTGGATGTGGGATTTTTGGAAAAGGGAAGGAGCAAACTAAATAGAAATAACTGATATCTGCAGGAACAATGCACACATAATGTCATAAGAAGAAATGAGATTTCAAGGAAGGCAGGAGTTGAGCAATCTATATAATTAAGGAACAAGCCATATTTGTATAATGTGTGAAAAGGAAACATTGTAATTGTTTGTTCTCTCTTTTATAACTGTATGTGTTCCCATGTCAATGTGTAATGTGTGAAGTTAATAAAGATGCTAAAATGATTAGACCAAAGGCAAGCAGCTAGGAAGAAACTGAGACCTGGTGCTTGATAAAGCACAAGATGGGTAGTTCAGCCGAAATTTCAAGTTCTCAACTCAAAAGTTTGACTGAGTAACTTGAAAATCAAAATAAGGTTTATGTAATGATGACATAAAATAAAATATGAATTAAAAAATAAAATGGAAGTAGTACAGAGGACACCATGGTATCTAAGACGGTGCCCAGAAATAAATATGTAGTTAGAAAGTCTTATCCATGCAGTATGGTTACAGGAAGAGGCAACATATTTGTGAAACATTTGCTCAAATTTGTATTCTGTGCAGACGTCAAAATTATTTGACTAAGATGTATAAAAAATCAAAACAAGTCTATTCAGAAAGATTTATATGTTAATGAGCCACTGTGCCTGCTTAGCTCCTCTGACGTAATATCCCAGAGGCTTGATCACATGAGCCTGTTAATGGCAATTCAGCTCCACATATTTTTGTACTACAGATACTTGAACTCAGTATTTTGCAAGACCTCTGACATCAATATAAAAACAATTTATTCTTGGGATATGCGCTCCTACATTATTTAATGTGTTGGATTTGTTCCTGCATACTCCTTACTCTATCATTTTTACTCAGAGATTGCTGCAATTTGGAGAAAGATCCATCACAGACTGTCTGTATAGCAACTCTCTTACTCTTTCTCAAAACTGCACCAACAGTGTCATGCAAGTATAACTGCAACGTGAAGCAATTAATGACACATTAACAAATGCTAACTCATGCTATTACGTTTAAGCAAGTGTGACTTGCTACACATTGCTGTTCAAAATATGAGATTAAAGCAGAAATGTTTCTGAGCTCAGTTGAAATGTATAATATTTACACAGTGAATGACTTTAGACAGTAAATACATTATGGGGCATGATGTGGTCTGAGAAATTTACGGTTCAAGGAGGAAATATTACCTTTATTGCATTTGGTACTCGTATCAAACTTATTTTTCCAAAGATTACATTTAAAGTATGAAATTGCCTAATGTTGTTTGTGTGTGTGTATTTGTGAAAGCCTGATGATTTGCTGAAACTTCAAGCCATTGAACAACAACCAACTGAGCACAAGTGAAAAACTCCCCCCCTACAAATCCTGATAATTGTATGTATGACTCTGAAACTGCACTAGAATGGGGAAATGACAAATCCCTGATCCCCACTGTAACATGATCTATCTTACACAGTACAACTGCCAGCCCAGTTGATCATCTGCCTTTTGATCAGCTGTGCCAGCAGTTTTCCAGGTTTTCCACACGTTGCCATTTGACAACTTGCAAACAACCTAAATATATATTACAACATTCAGAGCACATGTTGATGCCATTGGCACACATTTTGCTTAATTGTGAGTACAAGCACAAAACATATACCTTAATGTTTTATTGTGTACTCTTGTAACAGTAAAGACAGCAAATACACTGAGTTGTAATACTTGTGGAAAAGTTTTGTGTGACTAAAATGACTCACTATGAGCAGATACAGAATTTCTTGGACTTGTGTTGGAAGCAGTATATTTTTTTCATGATAACAAGCTGAATATTTCTGCTACTGTTCTGAATGAGACAAGGAAATGCAGACAAAAAGTCAGAATGAGCTTTAGGTTTGGGTCCACCTTGAATATTTCTTTAATTCAGTTCCAGATAACTCTAGAAATGTAGATCATCCTGACAATACTAGCAGTTCTATTACCAGGAATGTAATAATGCATGTATCAGTGATAGCTATAAAGCAAAGTAACAATGTTACTCCAAACTTTGCAAAGTTATTCTGATTTATTTTCGGGATTATATTGTTTAGTATAGGAATTCCTCATTAAGATTTTACCTGAAGCAATATCAGTTATTCATGTACCAAGAAGGAATCTTGTAGAGCTTGGAAGTAGAAATAAGCAGGACCTGAGACCCATGGAAAGCATTGCTATAATAAAACATAATGAACCATATGAAAAGATCCATTAATCAAGACAATCTTAGAATATTTATTTATCCCCGGGCATGTAACACTACAGCATCTGTACAATGACTGACATAAAAGATTGCAGTTTCATGTGCACCACAAAAAACAATAACCAAAACCATCCCCCAGTGCAGCATCATACATGATTCCTTTAACTGCAAGTGTTTTTAAATTTGAACTCAGTATATTATATATGGAATTAGGTGCCTCACTCTTCAGGGTCAGACACAAATATATAATGGTTTATTTAATTAGAAAAACACTAACGTGAAAATGTTCAGATGAGCCAAATTTATATTCTGTTTTTTTTAAGGCTGTTCAAAATTATGTCTACACATATATATATATATATATATATATATATATATATATATATATATATATATATGGGTCTAATTCCCTGAGCACAATACACTGAAAGCTGACTTCACTGAAAACTCATTTGACTGAAACTCATTTCATCTAAATAGGTATATGCATGTTCCCCAAAGTAGTGCGATCCTGGAGTTAGTATATATAGTAAGGAGGGGTGTGGGAGGTGTAGCCCCCCACCTGTTTTAAATGTTGTAAACCATAGACATGGATTCTTACAAGTCAAATGAATAACTCTTTCCAGAAAATAATATATACCCGAACTATGTGGGGGGGGCTACGTCCACCATACCCCCAATGTGAGGGGCTGTGCCCCCACACTCCCCTAACAATATATACTAACTCCAGGACTGCAGTACAGTGGGGAACAGGGCATATACCTATTTAGATTAAATGAGTTTCAGTGAAATGTGTTTTCAGTGAAGTGAGCTTTCAGTGAATTGTGCTCAGGGAATTCATTTTCAGTAAAATGAGGCTTCGACGAAATGAGTTTCAGTGAAATGTGTTTTCTATCAAACAAATTAAACCCATATATACATATGTAATTTCTTAAGACAACTCTGTGAATGTCCAGAAGAAAGTAGTCTATGAGAAGAAAGTATTGCATTTCATTGATAGTTTAATTGAAGGGACTTTTACTGCAGCACACAAATCAAATGGTAGTCTTAGCATCTTTATTTTTACATATTCTTCATTGAAAATTATCATTTTATTTTATGTTTTACCTGTGTACCAATTTAATTTAGATGATATTTTTCTGTTAGGGTAGTAGTTGGAGTTTCCCATTCATTTGAGCTGTGCTTGCAATTCACTTTCTGTGTTTTAGCAGTCACAATTTCACAGATGGGGCACAGAATGAATTTTTTATATATGTAGTCTTTTGCTCTTGGGCTATGTAGCTCTGGAATTAGCACACTAAACTAAGAAGGCAATAGGGCAAAGCTGTTAATGCGAAGGGGCTCATGCAGTCTTACTTATATTATTCTCATTTTAATGAAAGTGTATTGCTGTATATCTTTCTGCAGGTTCTATGACTTAATTTCTCACTTATAGTATTCATTGCTAGGCTTCAGCAGTGTGACATGCCACTGAGGAAAGCATGTTTGGGAGGTTAGCTGGTGTTAGCTACACCATATCAGAAATGTCCATCATTGTTTCAAGGTAGTGAATAATAAAATATACCAGCAGACATCTTGATGGTGTCAGCACCATAGTTTAATTATAAGATTATTTCTTGACAATTTTTTCAGCTCTCTCAATTTAGTTAACCCCGAAATCTGATGAGTTTGAGGAAGGCAAGAGATGCGAGGTGGTTTCATAGATACTGTCTTGATCAAGAGTGTCCAGAAGGGGATCGTCTCAGTCACACTAATGTCAGTGCGCATGTAGGCAACGAAGATCCAGACAGAGCACATTAGCTGACCCTGATGTATGTAAAATTCAGTGCCATATGTCAAGACTTTTGTGAAAGTTGCATTTATTTGTTAATTAGGTATGACCACAAGGCACGGACATCTCTTTTAGGAATGATCTAAGAACACTTTTTAACTTGCTTATCACTCAGTGTGTGGGTTGAAATGGTGGCATCAAATTTAGGAATACAGAATGAAGCTCATAAGTTCATGATACACAGTTGTGTATGAGCAAACTTATAGACTTTTACTGACCTTAAAACATCAGCCTTTTTGTGCAACAATGGTTCAAAGTAATTTACTTACAGAAGAGCTCTATACAGATATCAAGAACATCAGAAGCATGTGGACTAATGGATGGAAAACTGTATTGTAGAATGTATGTAATAAAACAATGAACTAGTCAATGCAACCAGTTTTACATATAAGACTACTAGATTCAATTTAAAGGACCAATCAGGAGACTGAGGTAGTAGGGCCTAGACTGATGAGGGCTGAGAGAAAATCGACCAGTCAAAGTCACGCTGGGAGGAAAAGGCAAATTTTAAGAAGTCTGGCAATAGTGCCAAAGTGTGCTTTTTATTTTTTATTTATTCAGTGATATACCCACCTAAGATATACTGTTAGGGGCAGTCAGACATTCCATATTTTTAATTTTAATAAACAGATTTACACACATCTACTTCCTCTTTTTACTTGTGCATTATTCAAAGCAATTTGGGCTCTATTCATATTTGGTCTTTATTAATGTTATCTCTGCTTCTGTTAGTGCTCTCTACCTATTATCCTGAATGCTATACACTCTTTGTGCATACACATAAATCCTGTAAGCCATAAGACTCAGTCATGTCTTTAGTATTTAAACCAGTAGTACACGTATCAATACCTTCCCTAGGACCCTGTGCCCCTTTGGGAACAAAAGTAGGATATATGCAAGTCGTAGATCACAATAGTCTTAGCACCTCTGTTCCATCACTTCAGTTTTATCCTATGCTACTTTGCGAAGCTTAAATGCCTTACAAACGTTTATTACTTGTGATATGTAGATTGTGTCAAAATGCACCTTCAAATGTGTCTCATCTATTCTGTTTTCAGTGGCAGGCACAATATTAATATCTAAATTCACAATTTTCGGTTTTCTGGAAAATTACCTTTAAGAAAGACATTTGTGGGAGCTTATAGTTCGTTTTGATACCATGCAATGTTTTGTTTTTAAAGCCAGCTAAACAGATTATCCCAAAGTAATGTGATGAAAGCTCAGTGACTTGCAAATACAATACACATTTATCTGCATGACTATATACGGCCTAGTATTCTACTGTGAAAAGGCACAAAACATTTAAAGATGCAGTATCATATACAATAGGGAAAGAGGGAGAAACAGAATAAAACGTGTGTGTGTGTGTGTGTGTGTGTGTGTGTGTGTGTGTGTGTGTGTGTGTGTGTGTGTGTGTGTGTGTGTGTGTGTGTGTGTGTGTGTGTGTGTGTGTGTGTGTGTGTGTGTGTGTGTGTGTGTGTGTGTGTGTGTGTGTGTGTGTGTGTGTGTGTGTCTGTGTCTGTGTGTGTGTATGTGTTTGCTCAAGATAGAGAGATTTACAAAAGCTCAAAATAATTTTGAGGGCTCATTTTAACATAGTGGCAGTGCCTAGCATTTCTTCATTAGATACTCAGTAGCCCATGCAGGTGTTCTCCACCAAACGCTATGATTAAAGCTGTCACGCCATGATGTATAATTAAAGAAGACAGTGAGTTCCTCAGTTTTTGACTGATGCAGCAGAATTGTAAGCAGCCATATCAGAAATGTTACACTTGATAGCTTTCAAGTGCTTGCATTTCCCAGATAATCTAGAGCATGATGAAGTGAAAAAAATGTCCCAAATGAAGTTTATCAGAGGGGAAACAGTGAAGGGCAGTTCGGTATAAATGCATCCAGACAAAAAGTGAAACATTACAAAATAACACATCGGTATTATCAAAACATGCAATATGTCTTCAGTATGAAAAAAAATCAGGACCACTTTCAAATGAACCATACCTGACCATGAGAAGTCTTGTGAACTTCAGAAAACATTTACCATGAAATGGAATATCACAGGGATGCCACATTCCAAGATTGCAGCAATGTTTACTAATCTCCAGTAGTGAATATCACAACTGAAACTGAAATAATATTGTAGCATTAACAGTGAAAACCTACATGTTGAAGATATGTACTAACAGCTTGGAATTGTTTTGAGAAACTTGTTTAATTTCAAAAGGTATGAGGAAGTTATGATTTATAGTATAATAGGTGGCAGGGTCCTGAAGCTTAAAGTAATCCAAGCAAAATTTTTGATGGATTCTATTTAGGTAAAAAGAGATGAAACAAGAGCAAAAATAAACAGGCATGCTAGTAATAAATCAGACATCATTTATTTCAGTCTCATCTTCACACTTGAAGCTGACATTTCTAAAACTACTTCATATTTTCTCAAGTCTTGTAAAGGATTTATATGTATACATCTTAAAATTAGATTTAGTAAGCAAACAGAAATATCTGAGTTTCACCACCGAACATATGCCAGTTTATTAAATGATATAACAATTAATACAGCTTGTTCTTCACTTGCTCTTAATCAAGCCTTCTTTGTTGATACAGTCTTGTGTCAGGATGATTATACATTTCCAAGCCTCTAACAGCAAAACTGTAGATCATAATAAGAAAAATACTTGGGTTGTAAGTTATATTGCAATATTGTTTACCAAACTCTAAACTAATTTAATCCTGCTCATCTGAATATGTACAACTTTTAGATATTTGTGTATGTTCATCAACTATAGATGACCCTGTTGCTCTGTAAAAATAAGATTTTCAAATGATCTAGTATGGCAGTTAGCATATAGGATTAAGGCAGTGAACTGTTATTAAGTGGCCTCGTGTTGTGCAGGGTTTGATTCCCTCACACTCTACTTGCCTAATGTCTGACTCAGAGCAAGTCATTTAAACAGGTACTGCTCCAGGTTTGCCCCAAAAGGGACATTAGTTATCCCATGGACTTACTTGGTTAACAATTGAAAAATCAGGTATATTATAATGAACAATATGATAGGATGTAAGAATGTTACATCTAGTCTGGAGGCTAGATGGTGTAATGAAGATTCCAAATTCTTTATCTGCAGGAGATTTATGGTTCTCCCTTGAAGAAACATGTTGGGTTATAGTTGTCACAAACTTAGCACCCTGATCTTAGCCCACATTCTTTAGTAAAACTGGAAGAAATCTGATTTAGTTTATGTTGCCAGACTTGCAGACTAGCCATTTTTGAGGAACAGCTTGGGTTTTTTAATGTGTAAGTAAATACCAATTTACAGTTTGTCTTGTCTAAAATTTGAGGACCAAGCCCTGTGATGTGTATAGGCTAGCTATGCCTAAGTCATCATTTAATTGCAAAGAAAAAGTTAAACACTTGAAATTCTTAAAAAAATACTTTGCCAAATGTCTGATATCAAATTCAGCATTTAAACCAGCAGAGTCAAAGACATTTTAAAGACAAGCAAGGGACCTTTAAGTGGAGTCTGCAATAACAAAACAAAATGTAAAAAATCAAACAACTGATAAAAAAAAACATACACTTGTCCAGTCTATGAACAGGTGGCTTAGACTAGTGAGTATGAAGGCTTTGTAAGTTCTTGTGGATAGCTGTCTAAATTAATTGACTGTTGTATTATGTCATGAACCTAGACATCAGCAGTCAGTGAGTGCCTATGGAATTGAAAGGAGCATGGAAAAACCAGCAGGTCAGTTCTAATATGCTGACACTCTTGAGTTTTTCCACCATCTGGAGGGTCACTACTTGTTGTAGGGTGATATTAGCATGGCAAGCAGAATCCTCTTTTATCAGAGGAGTTTGGCAAATGCATACAAAATTAGTTTAAATGACCACAAAGCTATATTGACAAACCATCTGAGAATGAGAAAGACAGAGTGAGAGACAGAGATACGTTGATCTTAACTGGGGATATTGTTAAGAGGTAGAAGATTTCCTGAATCGGGTAATCATGCCTTCACTGAGGAAGAAGTACCAGAAAGTGACTATCGAATTAGATGAGATCACTATATCTGCTAAGCAGTTCTGCTACAGTAAAACTAAAGGGATGAATATGATATGACCAGAAATGTTGAAGGCAGTACCTTTTTTCAGGGCTTTATGGATGATATCTTTACTTGTTACTGTAGGGAAGGTCAGGACAGCAGTACTGAATGGAAAACTGAGGTAGTAGTCCCCTTTTTCAAAAAGATGGACTGGAACCTATTTTCTGGTATCACATTCTTTGGCCTGCTTGGAAACGCATATCCAATTCTTGAGACTCTTATTTGAGTAGAGCAATGTGAATTTTATCCTGTCCATATAACAAGTGATCATCTCTTTGTGTTTATATAGCTTTTGAAGAATCTGTGTTATAATAACACAACATCAATACCTTGAACGTAAAAATATAGAGACAAAATACATGCAATGTGAAAATCATGAATGATGATTACATCTAAACACATAACATCAAAGGTAAACAGTGCAGAGTAAGCTGACGTATAACATAGATGCACGACCCACTTATTCTGCATTATTTACCTTCAATGCTATGCTACTCGATTCTATGTGTTTCAACACTAGCGTTGTTAATGATTTTCATGTTTCGTGTATTTCATCTCTATGCTCTATCATTCGAGATACTGACGGTTTGTTGTTATAACTCAAACCCCTCTTGAAGGGGGTCAAAGGATTTACCAGTATTCTCCACAACAGTGTTACAGAAAAGACTATCTGCAGTACTTAGTTTCTAAATCATATCAATTGTCCCTCTCCATGGTGCAATGGAATACAGCTACAGTGTCTCCAGGTTTAATCTCTGCAGTAGGTTTAGGTTGACAAAGGTAAATTATTTCTACATGTTGATGGTCTGTATTCAAACAAAATTTTACAATATGTTAACACACTACTTATTTAACTAACACTGCCAAGAAAACTAAAAACATCCTTAGGCTAGTATGTTTCTAAGTCCTACACAAGAATCTTAAGATATAGGATGTCCTAATAAACCTGTAACCATTAAAAATTCATAATACTGTAATACCTTTCAGAAGAAGTATTTACAGCTGAGGAATCTTCCTCCAAAAAAGCAAGTCTTATGATGTTGAAAACAAATATTAGTCAACCTATTTGCCCTCTGCTGAAACAAGATCTAGTTCAAATTCACAGTAAAGTAGGAAGAGTCTTGAACTAACATTTATTCTACTACGGTTGTAGTTGCAGAGAAATGCTCTGGTCCCCATCTAAAAAGCCATTACAAAGACTACCATAAAAATATACAATAGGTGGAAACCTTATATCGCTGTGGTTTAGCAAAGTATAAAACCCAATCATCTACCAAAAGCAGAAATTTTGCAATTCAGAATAATTGTGTGCAACTTTGTGCCTCAAATAGACCCATAAGGAGGAATAGCTTGCTCTCTGGGGACCTAAAGCACCATCACATCTTTTGATGTTTCATTATTTTAGTAGCATTTCTACAATAAGGTGGCACTAATATATAATGATTGGCACAAAATTTATTAGTCAAATTCTGACACATACAAACTCATACATTCAGAAACGGATCCTCCTGCTGTACATGAAACAGTTTTTATGTCATTATAATTATTTCCATTTGTTGAAAATTTCAGAAATAAAGCAAATATGTACTGGTTATTTTAAATAAAATTATCCTCTGGCACAGTTTACCACCTAGCTGTTTTGTCAACTTGTGTGTAGTAGACGCACTGAACTTTAGTATTCACTGCAAGAACACCTCATAGATGGGATACTTTCTGTCCTCAGTGCTACGCAAAAAAAGGAATGACATTATCATTTATTTATTATATATTTATTTGTTTTATTTTACATTTGTCGACCAGGTTTGTCTGACTGAGCTGATAGCCCTTTTCAGCGGATGCCAGGGAGAAAGCTCCACAAATTTACAATAAAAATAAAACTGACGATTGTGTTAGAAATGAACATTAACTTTTCCAGTAAAAACATAAAAATTATTTAGAGTTTAAGTTGCCATTTAATGTAAGATATGTGCAGAAACAATAGGAACTAAGGAAGTTACAGTTAGGAAGAATAATACAGATAGTATATAAGTAGAGATATTTTTAAGATTGAGTGACAGGTAATTACTTACATAAGATGGCTGAGAGAGCTAACACTTAACAAAAATAAAACCAATGAGGGCAGACAGTAAGCTACATAGGAGAGGAAGACAGTTTATGGATGGTGATTTAAATTCTTTGAGTTTTTTAAGTGACCTCATTTCCAGTGGCAGTTTGTTCCAAGAAATGGTAGAGTACTGGCTGTAGAGGTTTTGACCAATTTTGTTCCTGGTTTATAGATTTGCAGTAAGTCTTGGTCTGAGCTTTGAAGAGTCCTAGAAGGATTGTAGAAGGATATTAGAGGAGATAGGTTGGGATAGAAAGATGGTTAGTACAAGATAGTGGATAATCTAAAGCTAAGAGAGGAGAAGCTGGTGGAGTAGTTCTAGCCAGTTTAAGTATTATAAAGAGACAATGATAAGACCTATACTTTTGGTTTGCAGAAAATCTGGTCAATTTATTATAGGTAGGTTATAGCTTAGTTAGGAGACATGTTTGGAGGTTTGTGATGATTTGAGAGCTGTACAATAGGCTTGGTAGTAGACAGGCATGAGCGAGAGATACTTCAGCTTTATTAGTTAGGAACTTTTTATTTCTGTATAACAGGTCAAGTTTTTGATGGGTTTTCTTAATGCAATTATTAACATGTAAATCAAATTTCAGTTAGTCATCTATCATGACACCTAGAAGTTTTGTGTTGGGTTCAACTACGATAGGTGTTTTATTTAGAGAATGGATAGCAAAAGTGGAATTTAAGGTGGTTTAGTTTTTGGGAAGAAAAAGTAAGAGTTTAGTTTTTTAGGATTCAGAATTAGCTGGTTGTTAGAGTGCCAGGTTTCAACTGAGTTAAAGGATTTCTGAGTAACAGAATTTAAGTCGGAGAGAGTGACTGCAGTGGTGGTGACTGCAGAGTCATCACATATTGGACAATGGATGACAAAGGGCAAGAGGTGTAGAGTAGATTAGTAAAGATATTGAAGATTAGTGGACCAAGAATAGATCCTTGGGGAACAGCCATTTTAGGAAGGGAGACAGCAGACTGCCATTTTACTGACTGTAGTTGATCTGTAAGATAACTAGAAAACCAGGCAATGGTAGTGGTGGTGAAGTTAAAGTAAGTCAGTTTGCCCAGAAGAAGAGAAAGAGAGACTGTACCAAATGCCTTAAAGAGCTCTAGGAATAAACATGACACTAGTTTATTGTTGTCGCTGGCCAGAGAAATGTGTTGATGAAGGATAGGAGGGCAGTAGTGTTGCTGTGTTTTGGACAAAAGTCATGTTGTGTAGGGGTGAGCAGATTTTCTTGAAGTAAGTGTTCCATGACTTGATTAATATATACATTTTTCTAATATTTTTCAGACAGGTGACAGGAAAGCTATAGGTCTGAAATTGGAGATTTCTATGGAGTTACCTCCTTTATGTATGGGGAGAGTATCAAATTCTTTCCAAATAGGGGATCTTTTGATTCAGAGATAAAACAGTTTGTCAGAATAGAGCCTGGCAGGGCTAGAGAGTCTGCTGCTACCTGAAGGAAGTAGGAAGGTATGATATCAGCAGATGTAGAATAGGGTTTTAGTTTGAAAAGTAGTGATTTAATGTAGCTGGTAGGTATAGGTTTATGGGAAAATATGTTAGTAGAATTTGGACTAGGGGAGGGGTTGGGAGGATTTATAGTGTTAGAATTAGAGGAGTCAGGATTCATCATCTTCCTAATGGATTCATTGAAGTAGGAATTGAAGATCGAAGCAGTTTCTTGGGGTGTATTTGTTGGGTAGGGATTAGGAGATGAGGGGTTGCCAGGATGCAGTATTTGACTTATTGAGTGCAAAAATTTTTGCGGACGTCATCTTTGAGCAGTAGGTGGTTATAGAAATATTTTTAGTCTTTATTGATATGTTTTTAGTCAGGTTTCTGAGTTCTTTATATTTTTGTAAGTGGATGGGGAGCTTAGTTTTTACCCAAGTTTTCCACATTCTGTCTCTTGTATTCATCAAGGTGCATGTAGGATTAGTTAACCAAGGGGTGGGGGGTGCCAGTGAGTTAAGAATATTTAGAAAGTTTAAGTTGAATGACTGCACTGCTTCGTCTAGAGGGAGTTGGGTCAGAAAAGACCAGTTAATTTTGGAGAGGAGGGTATTAAAGGTTTCTGGTTGGAAATGTAATAGTTTATGACATTTGCTATATCTATGTAGTCTGGAGAAATGTGGAGAGAATCTTAGAACTTTTACTGGGGAGTGATCACTTAGGGCATCGGGTAAAGTTACAAGGTTATGATATTTAAGTGTGTCTGAGACTAATATCCGGTCAATAAGTGAACCAGAGTTGTAAGATTTATTAGCATGAGTGGGTGTAGAGATAAGTTGTGTAACGCCATGCAAGTTGATACATAGGGTGAAGTTAGGTGAGCAGATAGATAGCCAATTTATATTGAAATCCCCAAGGAGGAGGATTTTGTTATGTATGTTTTCAGAAAGGTAGGAGAAAACATTTTCCAGTAGGGGAATGTTGTCACCAGAGGGTATATAAAATGGCTGCTATAGTAATTGTACTGTGATTATTAAGTTTAAGTTGACAATCAGAAGTTCAGCAGGTAGAAAAGATGGGATTAGTTTATCTAGAGATGTGAGTGTAAGATGGTTTGAGTAGGCAATGGCTGCTCCTCCACCTTTTTTCTTTTGACAGTCTAGTCAAGGTATATTATACCCTGGAGGGAGAATGTCTTTATCAGGGTTAAGAGGTTTTAGCTATGTTTCTGTGAATGTGATAATATCTGAGAGTGTAGGTACATTTACGAAACTAGGAATGTAGTCACTGAAGGCTACAAAAGGACTATTCCAGTACAAGGAATTGTAATATGAAGGGAGTAGTATATGTAGCCCTGTGTCAGACATGCTGTGCCTTCTATATTGGAAAAACAGAAAACAGGTTAAAGAAGAGAATTTACCAGCATGTTTATGCGATAAGGAGACAGGATAAAGCCAATGCCTTATTTTGAAACAGCAAAGGTTGTAAGGATTTTAAAAAGTTCCTTTTTTGTGTATTGGAAAAAGTAGGAAGACAGGAGAGAGGGGGTAATTGGTCTTATTTTTTGGAGTACAGGGAGACACACTGGCAAGTTTTGTTAAATGCCACTGTTTTACGTGGAATCAATGATAGAATATCTATTAGTAGTTTATTGAATTTAACGGCAGAATTGATTTGATATTGAAGTAACATAACAAAGAAAAATTATTTTTAGTATACATATAGATTTTTTTTAAAAAGTATCACATCAAGAATCTAATGATTTTTAAGATGTTCTAATTTAAATATTGTGATTTTTAAGTAAGGGCTCGGAAACCATGTTTATTGGGAAATGATGGATTTTTAAGTATATGACAAATTATGTCAATGGGTATGCAAATGTAATTGTTTGTAATTTGTTTTTATTGGTTTCAATAGTATCTAGAATGTGTATAAAAGGAGGAAGTGGGTAAGGTTATTGTATTTGATGAAGTTCCATTTTTCTGACAGTGAATAAAGGGAATGAAAGCACTAATCACCTTACTCTACCTGGTGTCCTGGTTTCTTGCTTAGATTAGGAATTTTGTAATGTATGTTTTTTGTTGAAACATGAAAAATGTAAAAAACATATATGATGAACATACTCCTTTCTGGTGACATACATCCTAACCCTGGTCCCTCAGATACTCACTCTTCTAATCCAAACTTGCCTCCTGCCCCCCTCTCCATAAATCTCTCCTCCTTGTTACAATTAATGGCCAAAGCTTATGCAATAAACTACCTAATTTCCATAACTGGGTCTCCCACAACCACCCTGACATTCTTTCCATATCTGAATCTTTGCTGAAATCTCATATAAAAGACCCTGAAATAACCTCTCCCAACCATAGAATTATAAGAAATGACAGAACTCATAAGAAAGGTGGTGGAGTAGCCCTTCTCTTCTCCTCTTCCCTAACAGTGACACCCTTTACTAAACCTATACCCCAATTTGCTACTGCTGAGCTAACCCTGGTCCTCCTAAAAATTAACAACCACAAAAACATATGCTTAGCTGCTTCATATATACCACCAGGCAGTAATATCCCTATCCTTGAGGACATCCTCTCCTGGTTCTCAACCAACATAAATAATGAAACAGTACTCCTAGGTAACATTAACATAACATGGACTTCTATACACTCACCTACAGCCTCGCAGAATATAAACCTATACAATTCAACCAGCTAATCAATTCTCCTACCAGACCTAATAAGTATAACACCTCAGGCAGTATTTGGACTGGATATTAGTCTCCCACCCCAATATAATTTCTGATAGTGGTACCCTACCCGACTCCCTCAGTGATCATCTCCTTGCCTTTGCGTGCCATTGTCCTTCCTCCTCCATCTCCAGCACAGCTATATCTTAACCCGAACCCTGAAAATTTTCAGTCCTCAAACTTTCTTTGACTCTTTTAAAAAACATGAACTGGAACCCTCTAAAAACTCTTCCTCTGGATAACACTGTTACTTAATTCAATACAGTATTCACTACCCTACTTAACTCCTTATCTCCCCCCAGAACTAAAAGGGTTAAATCCAAAACTGTCCTTTGTCTAACCAAAGAAACTACATGCATCTCTGTGATAAATCATGGAGACAGTACCAAAAATCTAAAACACCCAACTCTCTGTCAGAATACAAGCAACTTGGAAATTGCCATTGACCATAAATCCTACTACTGTAAACTTCAAAATCATAAATCCAACCCCAAAAAATTCTGGAGCAGTATCTCTGCCCTCTTCTGTCCTGGCAAAAAAAGATAACACCTGCCCAGATCCTAACTCTCCAGATCATGTCTTAACTAATCAATTCAATTCCTTCTTTGTAGACTCAATAGCCAAGCTTACTACATCTTTCCTTAATAATCTATCAACTCAGATATCATCCTACACCCCAAACTCTATCCCCTCAGTGTCTAATGCTACTCACTCCCCTTTTCAATCAAGCCTATTCCTATCAATAGCATAAAAAAGTTCCTTCAGAAATTAAAACCATGCTCTAATGCCCCAGATAACCTTCCCTCTAATTTCCTCAAGCTGGCTGCCGATGGCATAGATTTTCCCATCTGCATCCTAATAAATCATTCCATCCAAGAATCCTATGTACCCCTCCTCTGGAAAAAACATTTCATTTTTCCCCTCCAAAAAGGGGGCAACAACTCTGAAATCTCCAATTTCCATCCTATAGCCATCCTGTCCCCTATCTCTAAAATTCTTGAAAAATGTATTCACCTACAACTCTTACCCTACCGCTTAGACAACCAACTGTTGACCCCTATTTAACATGGATTTAGACCTGGCCATAGCACTACTACTGCCCTTCTCTCCTTTCTTGAAATCATCAACTCTGCTCAAGATTCTGGCAATATTGTTTCTAGCCTTCTTCTAGACATATGTAAGGCCTTTGATACCATTTCCTATAACCTTATCTTGTCCAAGCACTTTTATCTCAGTCTTTCCTCTTCTTCCATCAACTGGTTTACCAGCTATCTCTCAGACAGACAACAAGCTGTCAAGTGTAATAACTGTACCTTTTCCTTCCTCCACACTCTGACAGGTGTCCCACAAGGCTCTATACTTGGTCCCCTACTATTTAACATCTTTATCAATGATTTCCATCAATACATCCCAAATGCTAAACTCGTCCAATATGCTGATGACTCTACCATCATTTGCTCTGCCAAATCTCTCCCCAAACTCATGAATTTAACTCAATATGCCTTTTCCTGCACCGAGTCTTGGATGCTGAATAGTCACCTAGCTCTCAATGAATCTAAATCAAAAATCATGATATTTACCCCATCTAAATATACAAAGATTGACAAGAACTCTTTCTCTATAGTCAGCCATAACATGACCCCTATCGAAACTGTTCCTCATGCAAAGCTGTTTGATGTAATTATTGACGACCAATTAAAGTTCTACATTCATCTACAAACTAAAATCAAGAAAACCCACCAGAAACTCAGAATACTGTATTGACACAGTCGCTACCTTGATCTCTCAATCAAACAAATCTTTTCTACCACATACCTCATTCCCTTACTCCTGTATGGAGCCCCTCTCCTTACTAATCTTCAATCCACCCTAAAGTCAAACCTATCTTCCTGCTACAATACAATTTCTAAGTTTGCCAGTGGATCCAAATCTTCCTCTCACCACTGTGATGCACTTCACTCCTTGAATTGGCTGGAACTCCCTCACCACCTGTCATACATTCAACTCTCATCTGCCCATAAACTTTTTTTCAAACCCTCTAGCTCCTCCCTCTCCTCCTCCCTCAAAATGCATCATCTTCATACAGTGCTCAAGTCCAACAATCAAAATCTCCTTGAAGTGTACAAACCCATACGTTCTCCAGGGCAATTTTTATTATCTTTCTCCTTAGCTCGACTATGGAACTCACTTCCTCCATACATTCGAACTACCCACAACCACTCCACTTTTAAGACCCTGCTCCACTCCCATCTCTCTTCTCACTGGGAATGCTCCTAATCTCACCCCACCTGACTCCTTCTATTCCACCCCTACTTCCTACACCCTTTCTTTCTCAACAATCATCCTAAGACCTGCTCCACTCTTATACCTGTCTTTCCAAAATTGCCTGATTGTTTTATAACTGCACTACTTGGTATTTTCATATTTCCTTAAAAGGTATTGTTAAGTCACATTCCATAAATGTTTTTCTTCTTACCATGTCACTGTGTTTCTGATAATTATAAAATGTGTATTTGAATAATGTGCTTTTCTATGTTCATTTTGTTTTCTGATATTTCTATAATGTGTATTATCTGCAAATTTTGTTTAATTTTCTATTTGTTACTGTAAAACTGTACTTGGAGCTTTTCTCCCTGGACCTCCATTGAAAATTGGCTCAACTCGGCCCAATGGACTTTCCCAGTTAACAAACTGCAAATAAATAAATAAATATGAAAGCCATAAGTACAAAAAACTGTACAGTGAGTCGCACAGACCTTGAAGCTGAAATATTATAGATAAATGTTGGGCAGAGTTTAGTGTACAGGCAGTTGCATTTTGCCTGTTTCCGAAGGTGAACCTGTAGCTAGGCACAGAGTTAGGGGTAAGAAAATATATCTTTGAGCTAAGGAGGGAAGAGATACCCAAAATCTGAGCCCTCAAATTGAAACTTATGGTCAGTGCACTGTAGTTTGGTTTAAATCAAGGAGTTTTTTTTTAGAAATGATCCTGTGTGATCTTGTTTTGTGGCATGATAGGATGTTAAATGCTATTAAATGTTATGTCAGTTTATAAGCTAAGAGTGAGAATATATACACAATTAGAAGTTCAGCTAGTTAGCAATCATGTCAGAGGTCATCTCCTAGTTGTGTAGCATTTTGCTTTCACATGTACTTTTACAGTGATGTTCTTAATGTGGGAATATAGATATAAATCTCCATCTTTTATTTGTAGTAGACTGGTGTTCCTTTTGGTGGCTGTAGCTATTAGGAGGAGTCCGTATTCCACATGACAGAACATGCTAACATTTCCTATGGCTGTTCTTGCCATAAGAGAGACAGAAAGCAAAACTGTTTGTAGCCCAGAGCAAGATGGAGTTAATTTTTCCTATTTTTTGTTTCTTTTTTCTAGATGGTGATGGAAATTAAGTGAATGGTCAAGCTGGGTTTCAAGATTGTTAAAGGAGGAGGTTTTTTTTGTGGGTAAATTGTTATAATCTGAAAAAGAGCTGGGTGGTTTCATAGATTTTCTGGTTAGTTCAAAAGAGCACAGTCTTAGTTTTAAAAGAGCTAAGGGGTAATTCTTGTTGTTGAGCTATTAAATGAGTGACAGAAAGTTGGTCGTGTAGAGTAAGAAAAAAATTATAAAGACTATAATATTACAATGTTGTAAGTACAGAATAAAAGAGGTAATTTAGATCACTTTTGAGCTTGCTAATGAACACAGAAGATAATAAAGTGGTGAAAATGGGAACCCTGAGGGAATGATATAAAGTAGAGGAGTAGGTGGAGAGGAACTATTTGTTTTTACTAAAGCAATGAGACAGCAGGCAGTATTGCAGGCACCAGCAGCAGACTGGCCAGTGGACATGTCAGTGGCAGTAAAACTGCAGTGCTCAATGGGCCATGACCTTATAATTGGTGTGTGTGGACTACTAACCCTGTCACGGTATCTAGGAAACATTACCTAAAATGCATGCTGGACCATAAATGTGACTACAGTAGCATGCATGATTTCTTCCATGTTGTAGCACACTTCTACATGCTGTAGTTACATAAACATATACTGTACACTGAGCACAACACTCATTAATTCTTCTTCCCCCATGCACATGGATGTTATAGCTGTGGGCATGTCAATGTGTGATTTTCTTTCCCCAGAGGGAATTCACAGCCACTATATTTCTCTGCAGCTGAATGTCACTTCAGCTATGTGTTCCCAACCAAATGTACCACAGGCAAATGACTCACTGCCTAGGTGCCTGAACCCCAATGGAGCAATGATCACTAAATATAGAAAGGTGTACTGTGGTAGGCAAGAAGATAGATGGGTTGTTTGTTATTCTTATGTCTAGCAAAGAATAGTGTGAGGATTTTAATTTGAGGTGAGTAAGGTGTTGTACCAGTTGACTGTGAGTCAGGTCAGATAACAATTCTGAGATGCCATTTTGGAGTAGACCAAGTAGATTTTGATTAAAGTTTCCCAAACTCAAAATATTTTAACTTGTCAGAGGAGTTTATGATGAAGATTGGACTTTTGAATTTAGTCAATGACGTTGGAGGTGGAAAGTATGTCACATTAAGTGTAGAATGATGTTGCTGGATGGTATATTGACTAAAAGCCAGTTTTTTATTGAGTCTGATGTGGTGTTTGACATGACAGTAGTTGGCCAGTTATGTAGGATTAGTAAAGAAGAACAGTGCCTTCATGGTTTCTGTTCCTGGGTCTAGCATCAAAAAATGCAGTCATAACTTGTGAAGATGTAGTGGATTGAGGAGTTCTCATATATAATCTAGGGTTAAATGGCATCCACAAGGTTCAGGTTTTACTGTGAGATGAATGTGCTAATTTGGTCTGTTTCACTCCTGAGATTTTGAGTATTAATGAAGAAGCAGGATAGGGAGAAGGGTTTGGTTCAATATTTGCTCTTACAAGTAACATAAGCATGGTTGGTGTGAATTTATAGAGCCATTTTGGAAGCATCAAGGCTGCTTGTGTATTAGAATCTGTCTATATAAATGTAAAATGGAAGAGTGAGAACTGACTGCTTAATTTTGTAGAAGTTAGAATCTAATCAAACATGTGGAATATGTGTATGATGAGGAAGTTTGTAATTGATGAACTGAAAATGGAATATAAAGTTTAGTAAGATATGAAGGGGAATGTTATAGACACTGTTGCAGAGGGAGTTTGTTGAATGAGTCAAGCTTTGATGATTCCAATTAACTGAAGACGGTGGTGAATATACTAGTGTGATAAATGAAGTTACTGGGAGTAAAATAGTATAGCTGACTGTCAGATTTAGAATTAGCATGAAGAAGTATCCTTGGGAACATGTATATCCAGATGAAATAATTAGTTTGATGAATGCTGTTATTGGAAAAAGTGTGTGGAGCACACATTGGAATGAGCAGTGTCTGTAATTGAATGTCAGCTGGGAGGGGAATGGCATCCTCATGAGAGTAGGTTTGCCACAACATCTGTTGATAGCCAGTGTGACCATGTCTGATCATTCTCCCATAGTAGCAGTACCTCCACTGCTCTGTCTTTGAGTGTGCTCTCCACATCAAGATGTGCCAAGCCATGGGTTCATGGCCCTAGATGTTCCCATGAAGGGAGCATGTCCAGCAGACATCAGTCATGCTCAAGTAGCAGCACTGCATCTGACCATGGGTGTGGAGGTGCAAGTGCAACTCCTGGCAGAGACAGTTCTCCTGGTTGGGAGCAACAACGATGAACTGCCAACTCTACCATGAATGATTCCCACCTGTCTGACATACCAAGACATAGAGCTAGCACTGAGATTGACTGTGTTCATGCAGACTCTCACACACCACTTTCACAGACACTCACACAACAGTTACATGGTTCAGCCTGCCTACTTCCTTCTCTTACTCACACAGACTCACTGACATTTTGTGTCAATCTAGGCCTCCTGCCCCCCCCCCCCCCACACACACACACAGAGCACCCTGTGCATGTGATGATAACTGTGCCATATCCCTGTTTAATCTCTTTTGGATTGAGGGACACAAAAGCTGTGTGTCTGATGCACAGGATGCATAGCTACATTAGTGCTTAGTATATCTGCATTTGTGTTGTTGAACTGATAATTGTACCTGTCACATATATTTGCCTTGCAAGGGTTGTGAAGTCAGAAACTGCAATGTGTCTCATTACCTTCTAACTTTTCTCTTTAATGATTTTCCAGTACAAACATATGGTGCACATCATAAGTCACGCCATCACATTCAGATCTCAGGATTGTATAACAGCACTGTAGTCATATCTCATGAGAACAGTAATATAGCATAATGCTCTCTTTTGAATGTACCTCAACAGACACATACAGCAGCTGTACAGACCACAGGACTTTCTCATCAAGATAACACAGGGCCTACAAACCATGCCATAATGTATGTATATAGATTAAAAGACTTGTCATTGCAATCTGCCTGGTATCGAATGAGGTTACGTCTGCCTGGCCTCCAGGCCAGTGTCTGATCAGGCCCTGGTGAGATGACTGGCTATGCAATAATCTGATATAGCCAATGATATCTTCATTGTCTGTTGAAAATGTGGTAATAACAGTGTCCCTCATGCTGGTGTAAAATGCTTTTTGTAATGATAAGTAACAGGTCACACACTCAGTTGACTGTAGTGAGTATAGAATCCCTACCTATCTAAGTACATAGACTATAGAACACAGTACTTTTAAGCAAGAGCCACGGCATAAGTCTGACTTTTACATGGCTGCAGGTCAACTTATAGTGGATGACATCAGCAGCCCATGTGGGAGACAAGATGTTGTGAGGGCTGCATGAAATGGATGTGTAGGCTTGTGCAAGTATCAAAATACTGGCAAGCCATGCCATTGGAGAAGAAACTGTAGGATAGCATGTCTACCTTGCTAATTAGAGGCACGCACACACCAAGGTAACTGCCGTGAGAACAGAACCCCTATCTAAGTGCACAGACTATGGAACACAGTACTTTATGCAAACGCCACTGCATAAGTCTGTCTTTTACATGGCTGCAGGTCAACTTATAGTAGATGCCATCAGCAGTGCATGTTGGAGAGAAATTCGGAGGCCTGCCTGAAATGGATCTCTAGGCAGGTGCAAGTATTAAAATACTGTCAATTTATGGGACTGGGGCTGTAACTGCGGGATACACACTTGCTCTTCTGGCTAGACATATACACACACACACACACACACACACACACACACACACACACACACACACACATACACAGTTGATAGCAGTGAGAACAGAATCCCTACCCATCTAAGTACACAGACTACAGAACTCAGTACATTTATGGCACAATTGTGCACCAAAGATGGACAGTTAAATTCAATAAATTTTCCCTTAAAACCCAGGCAGAAATATCTATTCATTGAGCTTCTCTGTGATCATTTCTGAAAAGCCACCCCTAGTGACAACAGTTTTCAACCTAACGTTATGGACAGTTGGACTACCCTTGTTTCTCCTGCCAACCTTGTTGACTTGGTTTTCTTAAGGTAGTGTAGAATTGCCTCATGTACACAGACAACCCTCTACTAATAGCACAGTCTGGTACAGAGTGCGAGAGATGTATTCACACCAAGAATCTAGAATCCATGTTGTCTCTCACTCAAAACAGTAAAATGAAGAAGGTTGTCAACTCACCCACCACTACATATTCACATAGTACCACTACTCATACACATAGTACAGATCAAACATGTAAGCCCACATACGTGGAAGTGCTCTCAAAAAACTTAACAAAACACCAGAGACCTCCAAAACACAAGTCTGCTACAGCTAACACAGTCTCCTTAGCACCCATGACACATAGCAACATCAGTGTCTCACCCACCAAGCTCATAAGGTGTGACAGTAAAAAAAAAAAAAAAAAAGGTTTCTTACTCAACATTGCAGGCCATACTTGCTTTTATCAATGCCTATTACAATTAAAAGATTGTCTGTTTTTTTCCGCCTTTTTTAATTCATCAAGGGCAATCATCACATATGCCTAGTAATCTGTATCGATCGTATGTTAGTTGCATTCTTATATATTTCCATTGTTATTCTTACTATCACCTTGTACTATATTGTTCATTGTAGTAATAAGAAAAGTAAAATAAAAATTATATTTGAAAAAAAGAAAGGTTTCTTCTCATTGGAGACTCAATAGTGAGAAACACGGATGTCCCACTGACCAGGTTGGACAAGGAGAAAGTCACAGTCAGCTGCCTGTCCAGTGCCAGGATTTACCAAATCACACATGCACTCAGGTGTCTCAGCAGCAAGTACCATTATGACTCTGTCATAGTTCATGTTGGAGTGAATGACTTGAGATGTATCACACTGGACTGCATGAAAAGAGACATGGTCGAGCTCTCTGAGTTGTGTCCCAGGCTGGTATGTCCCTAGCCTTGAGCAGCAGACTACACTCACCTAGAATGATGCCACAGTATAAACAAAAATGATTGATTTCAATAATTGGCTTATTTTTTGGTGTCATTCCAAGAGGATCCAGTTCCTCTCTGCCTGGGAAGCCATCATCGACAAACCTCACTGCTTTGCCAGAGACAATTTGTACCTTTCGGCTGCTGGCAAAAGCTCATACCTCCCTTATAGTGCTTTTTTTAGAAAAGGTCTCAGAAAACAACATTACTGATGTGAAATTAACCAATCAGAACAAAATAAGGGTAATGCTGCAAAATGCTAGGAGCTTAAACCAAAAACTGTGCTCCCTGGAAGCACTTAAACCTGGTTTAAGGCCTCAGAGAATACGCCTGCCCTGCAAGGCTACAGTGCCATCAACAGCTTTAGACCACAAAATGAATGTGTGAAAACCAAAGGAGGAGGTTCTATACAATCTATATTAGAGATAAATTCACCTCACATCTAGTTAGACTGGACAACTCCATGGGGTTACTCCAGGTCCAGGTTACAGTGGGTAAGACCCCAGTTCAAGTCCTAGCCAGTTATAGATCCCCCTCCATGGGTCATGACACCCATGAAGCCTACATAACCAAACTGAAGACAATCCAAATTTTACTGAACACACTGGTTACAGGGGATTTCAGTTATCCCACCATCAACTGGGAAACCTATTTTAGCCCAAACCTGTTATCACAAAAGTTTCTTGACTTTGTGAATTCAAATGCCCTGGAGCAAATTGTCCATACCCCAACAAGAGGAACAAACATTCTAGATCTGGTCTTCATCAACATGTCTAACAGGTTCACTGCTGCAACTGTTGGACTCTCATTAGTTAAAACTGATTACAAATCAGTCACCTTCGAACTGACACACAAAAACTGGGTGAAATCAGAGTAAAACCTTGACCAAGTCAAACTATACCCTCCTAGTTGAAGGTATAAATAAATTCCAAGCCCGACCTCAAGCTGAAAGTGGTAAGTATGCTGAAGCTTACACTAAAGCCCTTCCATAAGTGTATAAACTCGGCTGTACCAGATAGAATCAAAGGTAGAGCCCCAAGTAAAATCAAGCTGCCATGGTGGACTTTCAGCATCACAAAACTCTACAATAAATGCAAAAATTTGTTCTCCAAGAAAACAAACACAAGGACTGAACAATGGAAAACCACCCTCCTCAGCCTTAACAAGCAAATATGACAACTTGTCAAATGCTCCAAGAGCTGCTTTGAGAGAAACCTAGCAAGTACTGCCAGGGATAACCATAAGGCTTTTTACAGCTATGTACATAACCTAAAGGGTAGGACCCAAGCATGTGCAGAACTGGTGGCCAATGGTATCACAAATACTGACCCCACAGAGATAGTGAACCTGCTAACAGATAGGTTTGGTGAAAATTTCACTCCCTTATCCCCTTCTAACTTACAACAAACCCACCTCAAACTCTGCCCTCCACCTTACATATCTGAAGAACAGGTCCTCAAAGCCCTGTCCAAGGAAAAGAACATGGTCCCTATGGGATCAGATGACATCCCAGGCTGCCTTGTAAACAGGCTAAAACATGAATTAGCATCACCACTAAGTACCCTTTTCGATTATAGCCTAACCACTGGCTTTGTTAATGCAGAATGGAGAGCAGCTACACTTATTCCCCTTCACAAAGATGGCCTAGCAACAGACCCAGGGAATTACAGACCCATAAGCCTGACTAGCCTCATCTGTAAGGCCATGGAATGTATCTTTATGAACCTCATAAATAAAGACATAGGTGACCTCCAAACACTGGATCCTACCCAATTCAGCTTCATGAAGGGCAGATCGTGCCTGTTAAATCTGTTGGATTTCATTTAAAGTGTGACCAAGGTCATTGATGAGGGCAAATCTGTCCCCACAGCATATCCCAACTTGGCAAAGGCTTTTGACACAATCCCACATTCAGGCATTACAGATAAACTTAGCAAACTGAATGCAAACCCCTTCATTGTAAGATGGGTTACCAACTTTCTCACAAACTGGACACACACTATCAAAGTGGGTGACTCCACAACAATGAGCAAACCTGTTGCCACAGGGGTCAGTGCTGGGCCCCCTATTGTTTTGTATATACCTCTCAGAAGTTTGGGTCAAAACTAAAGGGCTGTGGCTGACCAAGCTTGCAGTTGACTACAAACTAGGTGCAATTATTGAATCCCCAAATGATGTTAGTATACTCCAGGATGGTCTCGTACAGACCAACGATTGATGTATTAGTCACAGTCTCAAACTGAATGCTAAGAAATGCATCATCATTCTCTTTGGCACAAACATTGTCCCTTCACACAATCAAATCAATAACAATACCCTAAGTACCCATGAAGTGATAAGGGGCCTAGGATCACAGATTGACCACAACATTAACTTCGACCACCATGTGTCCACTGTTTTAAGGAAAGCTTTCCATGTAGCTTGATTAGTAAAGGCAGTGCCTTGAGACAAAATAAGTTATATCCCCCCTATACTCTGCACTCTTACGTCCCATAATTGAGTATAATGCCCCATTCGGTGTGTACCATACTAAGCATCTACAGCCATTAGTCTACAAACCCAAGTATCACCCCACTATTGCCTGGAATAGGCTCCCAATAGAAAGCAGGACCAATACACATCCTAAACAATTTAAGACAGCCACCAAAGAGCACTTTAAAAGTCACTGGTCCTGCCACTGCACTATCCCTCCTTAACATCCCCTACTTCTCATACCTTAATCTACTTTCTGCCCTTAACTCACTCTTTTCACTAGCTCTCTCTAATCTTCCTTGACTATTCTTTCTACTGTCTTCTAAAATCTATTAAGCAAATTCCCTCAGAGAAACATTCTGTTGTAATTGTCTTGCCTTCAGGCAACTACATCATGATAAACCTGTTTTTTTAACCACTTACCCCAAAAACTATACTCATCTTATACAAGACAACAGGTGAACTTTTATAGTAGATGACATCAGCAGGACATGTAGGGGCCAACAGGTTGGGAGGCCTGCATAGGCACATAGATGTATAGGTTCATATGAGGCCAGTAGCCTAATGGCACTAGGGTGTGTAGAAGCCCATCCTTGTAAAAACACAAGTGCCCTTATTGAGCATAGTTGAATGTTTGAGTTGAGCAGAGTGAAGTTGTGAGCACCATCAAGTGGCCTGTCCATGAGGGACCACACAACATTATACTGTATATTACACTTTGTAGTGTGGTTGATATATGTGTGAAAAAAATACTGAGACCCCAAAGTTGTACTGCTTGGTGATGTGGGGGTCAACACATGGAGGTATTGTAAATATATGATGTATACTTAGATTGTGCCCCTAGTTTGGAATGTTTCCACATGTAGTTTTATGTCATACAAAGAAAATGAACAATAAACATCAATTAGAAAGCATCATATATACAGTTCTATAGCACAGTGAGCAGCAGATTTGGGCAGTGGTTAATAAAGTGTACATGCTTGCGAGTTGCATCTGTTTGCATGTAGATAAGCAGTGTGTGCAAATGCGAGTTGCATTGCTAACATCTGACAACCAGAATGCAAGAGTGGTAAGCAATTACATATATAGGTAGTTGAGTATATGTTTTTTTGTAAAAGTTAAAGCCATCCTGGTCCAGGTAGCAGGAATAACATTTACAGCACTATAGTACACAGTATACCCACAGTCATACATTTGATCATAAATGTGATAGCACATAGATGACTCTATCAGTAAAAGTAATACTGTATGGAATATGCTATATTCAAACCCAGGACCATGTGTATGGCAGTCTTACACCTATTGCCACAAGAATTTTGAGGAAACAATTGCCTATGTTGCACTTCACTGCTGTTAACTGGACTATTACCGGAGTAAAGCAAAGAGTTCATACTCTGTACTAGAATCCAATAACATCTGTACTCCAGACTGGGTTTTCATGATGGCCAGGGGCATTAATTAAATGTATCCGGTTTCTATCTTTGATGTCTGCTTCCTAGGTGGTTCGCCATGCTTCGCACAAATCAGACAAACCTGAAATGTATTTGCTCCCTGCTTTTACTGTTTGTACTATGCAGAGCATTATGCAAAAAGTGCAATAAAAAATGAGAAAAATAAGAAATAAAACTTAGTAATGGGCACACATAAGTAAAATAAGTGCCTGCTGTCACATGTTAAGGTACTTTTTATACAAATCCACCACGGTTTACTTGATTACTGCACCAAGTTAAGAAATACAAGTATATGCCATAATAGTATTAAAGAATACATTCTAGGTTCAGGACTTATCTTGCAAATGCAGCAGCTGACAGTTTTATTTCAGGGCTAATATTTCCTTGTCACTACATCAATTGTATTGAAGTATTCAGGAAAAAACAGAACGGAGGCTATATGGATACTTTATACCTGTTTGAATCACTGCAACATGCTGAAAACCATCTGCTTATGCTGTAATTAGCACCTAGGAAAAACACCTGCTGCTTAACTGAGTATGTTAACTCCATTGGTGTTCATTAGTGCAAGATGCGCACCTCCAAGCCGATGCATGCACCTATGCTTAAATAAGATAAACGCAGGTAATCTTGTTACTTTCTTCCATTCCTGTGATGCCACGCAAACATGCAGCTCAAAAAGTGAAGGAAAGCTTCCAGACCCTGTACTAGAACCCAGGACCATCTATACTCTAGCCTTACACATGCAGGTGCTGCCACAGTAATTGTTATCTGATAAGCACTAAGAAACCTACCATTCATTCTTCCATTTCCGGTGGTTGCACTAAGCATCACATCATTCAAACAGTGAAAACATTTTTAAAAATTACTTAAAGGGGACAGAGACGATACGGGTTTAACAAACAACAAAGAGGATGTAACAGAACTTGTGAATTATGCACTGCTTACATGCACTTTCACACTTCTACATGTACACCTCTGTAAGTGCAACCTGACACACCACACTGATGTCATCATTCACTGTTGCCATCCATTGAAAACAAACACTGTGGAAGTACCTACAAGAAGTGAATATCTCTACACAGCTACTATTTTTTTGGATTCAGCAATTCTAATGAGGTTTGACCTCATCGGCATCTTCACCATGCTGACAGCCCTAAATCTGCACTTTTGGTAACTGTGTAGGCAGGGAAACTGAAGGGGAATCCAATGTTGTACACATAAGAGAAGGTTTTACTTCACTATATATCTGCACAGAGGAATACTAGTTTTGATAAAATTTGACTGTATTCCATCAGATACATATTGCAATTGCGTACATGACAGTATGAATAGTCTGTTTCATGGGGTTTACACTTTTAGCTGTCTACATCAGATACGAGTATATTCTTCATTTGATGGTGGGGGAGCAAAGCTGCATTTATGTCATAGCACTTAAAAAGGATTTTTGGTATTGTTACTATACTTTTGTAGGATCCACTCTGTCTACTAATGTCATAATCTGTCTGCTGTTATATGGAATGGTCAGTTCTTTTCAAATCTAATCACTTTTACTTGCTGCTGTTTCTGTGTAGATTTCTTTTCATGGCTGTATTTGAAAAGGTTTCGAATACACAAGCAACATGAGCGTGTCTATGCAGTTGCTTTACAGCTTTTTGAATCACTTCACTGTGCTTGTTTGCTTCATTAGCACACAATTTAGCTACTTATGTTGTAATTTGAATGCCACGGAAATTGCCATGTTTGAGCGCGAGTGCGAGCCGCTACACGGAGTTTATTGAATCTAAAACTTTTCATGGCTGTAGGCTTTGTTGAATCTACCCCATAAAGCATAGATGCTACTATAAATTCTTGTGTGGGCAGATTTTACTTTGTAGCATTAATTACTTTTTTTATTCATCAAGCTACCGCTTTCTGTCTGAAAAGCCTGCATATGTTTAATATATATCTTTCATTAGTTTATGTAACTTTATATCAAAATTTCTTTCATTACATAGGGGTTACAGCAGCATCTTGTATTTTCCATGTATATTTTATATTCAGATATATTTAGTCTCCAGTGTTCTGTTTTGTACAACTTGTAAAATGTTTATCTAGCAATTTTGTTTGTAGAATCAGTTATGCATAATGATTCTAGTAGCACTTTTCAACATGTGCACACTGACTAAGGAGACTTGACATGTTCTTAAGATTATTTCTGATTAGAAACAAATAAAAAAACATGGAGAAGATGAACCCTCAGTCATTATCGATGTTTAATATGTATGTATGTTTTTTCTGTAGCAGTTATAAATATTTTAGTAAGTAACCAAGGTGGTTGTTGACATCCACCACACTTGTTCAACACAAAGAATGTTAAAACATAAATGGTGAATGACACAAAGTTCCTACAGCAAAGTCATTCAATGATTAAGATTAATTGATTTGGTCTCCACTTCCTTCACAATGCAGAGCCTGTGGTCACTGCATCCAATCCTGATCCTGATACTACAGGAGCTCTGCCAGAAGGCCATACTCCTGAAAGCTATCACTGAGAACTTTGTCACTGTGCAGTGTAAGAAAGTTTAGCTTGAAGAGCCTTGCTGTGTATTAACTTTAGTCAGATATGTGCCTGCCTTGTGCTGGAAATTGGCTGTGATAAAGCAGCCCAAAGGAATAGTTATTGCATTCTAAGGAACACTTACTAAGCTGGCTGTTGCCCCTTATCTTGACACTAGATTAACACTGTATATGCCAGTTGCTTAGTCTTCCTACCCTCCTCATTTCTGCATTCAGCAAATGAAAGAAAACCTCTTCTACGTTGCGCTTCTTTGTTAATTGCTTTGTACTGGATATAAACTGAGTACTCCCTGTAATAACTGACATGAGGGTGGGAAGCTCATTGTGCTCAACATTGCTACTTTTGGCTTTGCTTTGCTCCCCTACCCTACTCCCAATTCCAATCCACCCCCTCTTAATCTACAATTATACTCTCAAATACACATTTTACCTGTGACACCCATTCCCTAACCCTCCACAACAACCTTACTACTATCATGTAAGCACTGTTGTTTGTATTTTCCTATTTCACAACTTCCATTTAACATTTAGCATCATTCCCAACAACCTTTCTCCCTCCCACATTGCTTTCTGCTGTATCCATTTATAGTCAGGCCTCTCCCCAAAAGTAACTATCCATTCTACATTTCAACTTCTACTTTCCCCAGTTAACCCCTCACTCACTCACATCTGTCTTAACTACATCCTCATACTCTAGGCTTTCAAACCACTCCATATCTCACATTTCAGAAACATAAGAGAAGTTATCAGGACAACCTAACTGTATTCATTCAGAGAAAATACTTCCCATTAAACTACCTTCTACCAATTTTTAGTCTCCCAGCACCACTAAATATTCTACAGACCTGGAACTTCTTGTTTACTTCTTGATTCCTACCTCCCTACTACCTGCCATCAATAAAATAGAGATCCCTTTACTTAATTATGTTACTCTGCGACTTATCCTCTATTCTTCTCCTATTGCGCCATCACTCATCCTACCATGACTCAGTAATAGCTCCCAACATACATCTGTCCCACTCTGTTCAAGCCACCTATCCATACTTCCTCCCTAAACTCTCCACACATCAGCTTTATCATATCAATTACACTTATTTAATAATGACTATCTCTTTTACCCCCAAATATTGATTAACTCTATTTCAGTTCAAATCAAAATAAAATTAAGTGAAAAAAGTCTCCAAAAACAAGAATCACTAATACTCCAATATGCTGAAATCCTCAGAGGAGGAGGAAACATTCACCCTAATCCTGGCCTTACCTATCACAACCAACATCAAGAAAATTATTTTCCACACATTACTCTAACCCAACAATGATCAGCCCTGAACCCCAGTAATCTAACTTTTGCCACTATAAATATTAGAAGCATAAGAAATAAACTACTAAGCTACATACCTGGATTATCCAACAAAAGGCTAATATTCTAGGTATAACTGAAATCTGGCCTAAACCATGCATAAACTATTCCAAAATTATACACACACACGCACACACACACACACACACACACACACACACTGCTATAGTAACATCCATAATGACCATATAAAGAGGAAAGGTGGTGGCATTGCTTTACTATTTCTCAACAACTACCACACACCCCCCACAACAAACAAATAACACAATTCAGTTCAGCAGAGTGTCTTATTACTTTCCTGAAAATAACAAATATGTATTGTTGTTCTTTACCTCCTTGGTGGCAATACAGCTACACTAGAATATATCCTACAATGGATACCCATTGCAATTCCACAAGAACAAGTACTACTAGGTAACATTGATATCAATTGGTTGGATATAACCTCTAACTCACCTTCATTTAGCATGAACTTACATGGTTTCACACAACTAAATAGCCCCACACATTATAACAAGACAAAAAAAGTCTTTATTAAATTGGATCCTAGTATCATACTCTAGCAAATTCACCACCACAGGTACATCAGACTTTCTCAGTGACCATCTCCCAATGTACACAACCAGACATCTCATGTATCCACTTAAACAGAATGTGTATAAAACAACATGGATATCCTTCACTACCCTATCATCTATTCATTGAAAACTCCTAAAAATCCTCTTCTAAAATGATGCTGTAAATGAATTCAACACAACTTTCCTAAATAGCCTTGCACCACCTGGAAAGATGATGCTAAATGCAAATAATGCAATTTGGCTATCCAGAAAGATTAGAATGCTAATACAGGATACAGGAAAAAGTGTGAAAAATATAAAACACCACAATATATTGAACAATTCACAATGCTTTGCAACTGTACTAAAAGAAAATAAATGAAATAAAAAACTGTACTGTAACAACTTTCAGAACAATAGAAAACATAACCCTAAAAATTTCAGGTCAGCCATTAAAGAAATCTTGCATCCCATCCAGCAATTTAACTCAAACCTCTCTCCCAATAAATCACCACTGAAAACTGCAATAGAATCCATCTATTATTTCATAGATAGTATAGAATCGCAAACAAAGATTTCCCAACATCCAATTCCAACCCTGCCCAAAAGCCACATATCACCACATCCACCTTCATCTTCAAACCTGTGCCCACATCCTATATAAAACTATTCTTAAACTCAAATCACATTCTACTTCAGATGATGACTGTGATGCCATTGCACTGGCCCAGTAGTCAAAGAGCCTCAATGCTCACCACTAGCACCAGTGAGGGACATTCACACTGGGAGGATGACAAGTACAAACACCGTAAAGTACAGTTTTTCTTGAGAGCACACACAGATTACAGTCAGTCTGGGGCTGATTTCTTCCTCTTTCTCCAGATCCCCAATAAGACTCCCCACTGGTACAGCTATAGGGTTAGGATCTCAGCTGAGTGGTCAAGCCAAAACCTCTAGCACCTACTCTGTCCAACCAGTGCTTTGTGTCCCTGCCCAAATAGCTGACACACACACACACACACACACACACACACACACACACACACACACACACACACACACACTGAGATTCTAAACTAATTTTTACTATATTCCTATCTATCTCTAAGAGAAATCACTGTACCTAAATAACTTACTTACAGAGCAAGACAAGTACTGATGAGAGGATGTTGTCAGATCCAAAGACAAATACAAAATGCACAGACTCACTCTCTGAGATAGCTCTTAAATTACTATCAAACATTTCTGCTGGGTTATCTCAGATTACATCATTCTTTGTCATATCTGCCTGCAGTTCCCAGGCTAACAGAAACTTAACGTTCAGCACCTCTGTGTCAAAAATACTTATCTCTCAGAAGTTTGCCTGGAACTGGAGGTAGTAAAATGGTTAACACTTTTTCATTTTGAAATTTCTAATTATATTTTTCCAGACAACAGAAAGAACTCCTAGCTGTAGATATTCTCTCTCCTAGCTGAGATAAATACCATTGTAAAACTCTTTGTTTTTCTTGAGGGTTTGCAAGTTAACTCTGTATGTTCTAGCCTTTGCCATCAAAACATACATTTGCATATGCATATAGTTTATACACATTTCTGCTCTTTTCCAGAAGGGTACACTGTGGTTACATTATTTTTTTTAAACAGCTTTATTGAAAACATTAATATAATGAACAGATCTTTTGAAAGAAATTGAATAAGTTAAATTTTTAAGATACAATATTTAAAAAAGAAAAAAATGCAATAACTATAATAGCACAGTAAACTATGTACAATGATGTTCACTATATATCAAATAACAGGATCAATTAATTTTAGTTTGGCAGAAGAAAATGAAAACATAAAATAAAAGATTTAAAGAAAAGATTACTGCATTAATCATTTATCCAGGTCTTTAACCAATAATTCATGTATATTTTCCCCATTTGTAATATAATTTTGTATTCCTTGTAGATTTAGATTTGATATTTAACATTTCTAACTTAGATATTTCTAAGAGAAGACCTTTAAACTCTTTAAATGAGGGAACTGATGAGGAATTCCAGTTTCTTTTAATTATTTTCCTGGCAATGGAAAAATATAGACCACAGTAAAGAATATTTGTTTTTATTTATACAGTCTGGGATAGGTGTATTAAATAATACAAGTGACTTTGTAAGCATAAAATTGTCAGTAAAAAAATTGCCTGTAAAAAAGTGTTAACTTCCTCCCTAAATTTCTTTAATAATACACAGTCATAAAATATATGATTCCAATCATCATTCTTTGCTGTTTTACATCTCCAGCAAACAACATCTTGTTTAGTTATCTTACTCATTATCTAAGGTGTGATGAAAAATTTATGTAAAAATCTCCAAGTGAAGATTCTCCATTTAATGGAGGAAGAGGTTTTGCTGGCTGACTGAAGGAAATTAACATTGTCTTTTTCTGAGGGAATAAAAATATTGATTGCTGCAAATGAATTCCAATAGTTATCTGAATATACATCTAGATCTTGTTTAATTGCTTTATAAATATATGATATACTATTTTTAACTGGTAAAGTATTATAAGTGCATAAAATCAAATATTGGGTTAAGTTTGGGTATTGAATTTTTAGCATTTGAAGGGATTAGAATTAGCTTATCTAGAATATATTTTCTAAACTCTTGCAAATCTGACCAAAGTAGTGAGTTAAGGTTATATTCATCTGTAACAGCATTAACAGATTTTGTCTCATTTTTATTTAACATTTGATGCCAAAACATCAATTGTTTTTGTTTAAATAACATTTTAGAATGATCTGCAGATAGAATTATACCTTGTGTATAGGCAACAGGGAAGATGAGGAAGAGCCAATTTTCAAAGATTCTAAACCTAAATATAAAGTTTTTAAAGGCCCTTAGAATTAAAGTTATATAAGTAGATGTAAGCATTTGAATGGAATAATTGGAAAAATACTCTCGCATATTCCATAAAAATGAATTATTTATTAACTGTGGTAGATGTTTGTTATTTTCATTTTTGGTATTTTGGGATAAATTTAACATACTTTCCTTCCATTTTGCAAAATACTCTCCATCTATTAGATAAACAATTGTTTTAATAACTGGCAAAATTGAATAAAGTTCTAGATTTGATAAAGATATACCTCCATTTTCCCAGCTATACATATGATAGGACAATGCAATTCTAGGCGTTATCAGATGCCATATAAATTCTTAATCAGTGTGTTAAATTTTTTAATAAAAGGGTCTGTAGGGGGGAATAGAGATGTATTGTATTATTTATAATATCTTTGTAAGCAAGATCATCTTTATAATGGAAAGTTTTTCATCCATTGTAAATAAAATCTTGTTCCACTTACTAATTAGAGTCTGTATGGTAGTTATACTTTTACTATAATTTAGGTGTAAGTTGTATTTAATATTAGTTGTTATAATTATACCTAAATATGTTATTTGTGGGGACTGAGGTATATATTTTTATATTGGTCTTGTATATTATAACTTTTGTAACCAATTAGAAGAATCTGTATTTTAGAATTATTAAAATTAAGACCAGAACTTTTTTTAAATATATCCATATTTTTAAACAATTCTTGTAAGGTAGGGTTAGTACCACCAAGAGTGATTAATACATCATCAGCAAACATTTGGATTTTTGATGTTTTATTACAATTTAACCTATATCCTTATATATTATTATTATCCCTTATTAGGTTAGCCCAAGGTTCCATAATTAATGTGAATAAAAGTAGAGATAGAGGGCAACCTTGTCTTGTTCCTTTTACAATGGGTATGTTCTGGGATATACTTGTACCTATTTTTAGGTAGGCTTGACTTTCATTATATAATTGAGTTATAAGGTTAATAAAGCTATTAGAAAAGTTTAAGTCCTTCAGTAAAATAAAAAGGTAATTCCAATTAACTGAGTCAAAGGCACACTTAATATCTAAACAGACAGGAGTCAAATTATTCTTTAAGGCTTTTACTGATTCAGTTAATGGTATTGTTCTTTTGATGTTATCATAAGAAGTTCTATTAATTATTAAACCTGCTTGATCTATATCTACCAGGTATGATTAAAAAAGTTTAAGTCTATCAGCATAAATAGACATGAACATTTTATAGTCTGTATTTAATAATGAAATGGGCCTATATGAAGCACATTTTACAGGATCTTTACCAGACTTTAGTATGGGGGAAATAAATGTGTATTCCCAAGAGGGAGGTATAATGTTGTTATTTTGAGCTATATTGAATACTGTATGTAGTAGAGTTATTGCTTTAGCAGGCAAAACCTTATAGATTTCAGAAATTATACCATCGTTACCAGGAGCTTTATTTTGCTTAAGTTTGGTTATTTCATCTTTTACTTCTTTAAAAGATATTTGTTTCTCTATTAATTTTATTTGTGCTTCAGATAGTCTGTTCATTATATTATTTTATATAAAAGATTGAATATCTTTTGTACTATTAATGTTATCATTGGGTTGGTTTAATTTAAAAAAAATTCTCTAAACTCAGTATATTTGGTAAATCAGATACCATTTTTGTTTTGTTGTTGGAGAATAGATTTCTTTAATATGGTGAAGTTTATTTAATCTTTTAGTTTTGTTAGCCAGTATATTCATGGATCTAGGATTTATAGAAAATGTTATTGTTGTTGTGTCTTTTGGGTTTGGGGTCGCCACAGCGGAACTCCGGTCTGTTAATGATTGGCTGTAGAATTTTACATGCCAAGTTGCCAGCCCTGACGCACAACCTTCAACGAAGGTACACCCATTCATGCATGTCTCCACACAGAAGACGCTCTAGCTGAGAATCAAACAGGACAACGTCTTACTGTGAGGTGACAACGCTACCGCAGCACCACGTTATAAGTTTATATTTTTCAAGATTTATCATAACTTTATGGTTTAAAATTTCCATGTTTTTATTGTTTAAGGTATTTATTTAATTAATTCTGATTTCTTGTCTGGATTCTTTGAAGCATCAAGCCTTAAAATATCTAACTTTGTTTGTATATCTTGAAGGTCTTTATCCCATGAAATTATTTTCTTTTTATACCAATCAATAACTTTACCATATAGGTAGGCTTTTAGAGCATCCCAAATGTATATTTCTGAAGTTCCCTGTGTACTATTAAGGTCAATAAAATGTTGTACTTCTGTAGTGAAGAAATCAATAAAATATTTGAGTTTAATTATATAGGCTGGTATCCTTTTAATTTGAACATTTATTTATTTATGTATTTATTTATTTATTTTACATTTGTTGACATTAAATGTGGAGTTGAGTATAAAATCAAATGTTATGGAATTATGGTCCGAAAGGGGACAAAAAATCACTTTTGAGTTTGATAAGAAATCAGATAAGTTATTGGAAATTAATATCCTACTATTCCTGAATATGAATTATGCCTATGTGAGTAGAATGTATAGAACAGTGACTTAGGGTCAGAAAAGTTATTAATATCTTTCATCATGTATGAATTTGAGAATTAATTCATTAATTTAGCTATAGTTGGAATTTTCCTTTTACCACTGGTACTAGAGTCTTTTATCTCAGAAATACAGTTAAACTCCCCAGCAAGAATAATACTACCCTTATAAAACTTAACTATATGTTCTATATGTTGTTTCACTGTTGTAGGTCCAATGCCAGGAATCCAGTACATATTTATTAATGTCAAAATGTTCTTATTAAATTCTATAATAACTGAAGATTATATTCCCTTGTTATCTTTGTAGGTGTCAATTATTTTAGGCATAGGTAATGTATTTTTCCATAGTATGGCCACCTCTCCCCCTTTTTTGTGTATGTTCTGAGCTAATCAAAAGTTTGTAAGATTTTGATTCCAATTTTGTGACATCTTCAGTTAGTAAATGAGTTTCTTGGAGAAATATTAACTGAGTATTATGCAATTTAAGATATTTGTTCAAAGATCTTCTCTTATTATGATTATTTAGTCCATTGATGTTTAATGATATACACTTTAATGATGTCATGAAACATTAATGTTCTGAATATCTGTTGTTGAATAACACTCCTTTTTTTCCCCATTTTTTATAAGTGAATAGAAATTGACTATTAGGAATACAGTTATAATTTATACATAAAATATGAAAAACATATGCAATGAAGTGTGTTTACATCAAATTCAATTTTGTAAGATTTGGTGAACATCATAATAACTATTAACAGAGACTTATAACATTCATTAATAACATAGACTCTTTCAAAAAAGCCCTGGAGTTAAAGACTCCTAATTTGAGTGACATCTGTCACCCAAATTGACCATCAGGCTAGCAACAACATTCATCTCATCCCTGTCTAAATATATATGTTGTTACATAATGTGACAAACAACCATTAGAGTTGTATGTACCAATTCAAGAAACAAATTAAAGTAAATCAAATGCTACTGTTCATTTTAACTTTTATCATATGAATTCAACATATCATAAATACCAGACATGTATTATATAATAATGCAAAAATCATAACTAATTTATATGTAATGGACTGTTATAATAATCAATAAGTAGACTAATCCCATCTCTTTATGTATTGTGCCAATACCTAACAACACTATTTCCCCATCTCCATGTATCTTTAAGACCTTTAGTAATCTGAAAGAAATTCTAGATTTGTCAGAATATATCAAAATATTAGTTTATATGGTAAACATCTGCATCTGAGACTATACTGTATGTAGCAAACTATAGACATATAGAATATATTATGTTTCAGTCATTATTTATTTATTTTCTACCTGTAATAGAATTATTTTTATTTCTAATTTTTGTGTCTTGTAAAAGAATATTAACTTCTGCTTAGGTGTCATAAAAAGCTTTGTATATATTAATTTCCTTTCTTTTTCCTTTCTTCTTTCATAAATACTTTAATGGTGTTACTATATATGCATACAAACTCCAACAACCAGCAAAATACGATACTCAACACCAAAATAGAATCCAAATGATAATTTTATTATATAGTCTTATATTTTCATATATCCAGACCAGTTTCGGCTACCCAGCCTTTTTCAATGGATTGAAAAATGTTTTTTAAAACATAGAATAGTCACAAGTATTTATATTGTTCCCCGACCAATGGAAACAATGGTATAGCCCAACCTACTGGTTGGAGTATATTAGTACCATGATAAATAAGAACAAACAATGCAAGTATGCATGTAAAAATCATAACATTGAGATGCCCAACAAAATTAATGAGTCTCTAAATATTTTCAAATAAAGAAAATGAGTGAGATCACCCTTAGTTTTGGAGGAAAAAGTACTAACATAACCTAATTTATCCAAACTGTGTATGTCACTTTCACAATCTAACATATTATGTATACAAACTGGTTCACTCTGTCAAGCTAACAAGTGCATCTTATATAACTAATATGTATATGTATATGTATATACCTGAAATTATATACATATAATAAAATAATATATCCAAGAAATGACACAGAAAAAACTGTTCATCCTACATGAACTCTATAGTAAGATGCACTTAAAGTTTGTAACATATTTGATTGAAATATTATATGTAAAATATCAACATTGATATTTACTCCATAATATCGAGAACAATATATATTTTTTAGACTGAACTAGTTGTAACAAAATTGAATATTTGCCTACGTATAATAATAGCAACTTCTTGAATATATAGTATTGGAGAAAGAGATATGAAACATGATGTATGGATACATGTGTTGATAGTTACAGGATTCAAAGTACCCCCATAACAACTCCAAAAAAATAGTGAAATCAATCTATTATTCTTTGTTGACCTGTACAATCTGCATTAATATATGGCCCGCAATCCATGCCAAGCGTCAAACTGGTTATCATATAGATAATATCCACTAATATAAATTAACTGCCACTAGCCTAGAGCTCATACACTGAGGATCACCATATTAAAAATTATTTATAAATGGTCATTGAGATCAGACGGAAATAATCCTCCAAGGTTAGTAATCCAGTATTTTTCTTTATGATTTAAGATAGTATGCCAACCTTGTTGGTGGCTTCTATCTCCCGTGATATTATCAATAACCATAAAAATAAAATGAGCATTACTGTGTTTGATGATATGTCTATATAGGGCATTAGTTTCTTTTTTATTCCTGATATTGCTCTTATGTTCTGTCATACGTATTCTAAGTGACCGTGATGCTTGGCCCACATAAAATGCCTTACATTGACAAGTCGCTAGATAAATGATCCAGGTACTGCTACAATTAGCGAACACCCTAGATTGATACACTCTGTTGGTATTGACACTAATGAATTCTTTAAATCTGCTAACCTGTGAGCAGGAGCTACAATGACCACACGGGAAGGTACCAAAAAGTTTATCTCCAGTTATGGTGATTTGTTGATATATGGCACCTCCACTTTCTTTATGTTTGTAATAAGAGAAAAGACCTCCAAGAGTTTTACCTCATCTGAATGAGATTTGGCATCTAGAACCCAAAATTGCTCTCAATCCATCATTTGCCAAAAGTATATTCCAATTGGAATCTAATATATTTCTTACCATGTGGTGGTTCCTGCCATATGTGGTCACAAACCTAAATATTTAGAGACTCATTAATTTTGTTGGGCATCTCAATGTTATGATTTTTACGTGCATACTTGAATTGTTCGTTCTTATTTATCATGGTACTAATATACTCCAACCAGTAGGTTGGGCTATACCATTGTTTCCATTGGTCGGGGAACAATATAAATACTTGTGACTATTCTATGTTTTAAAAAATTTTCTTCAATCCATTGAAAAAGGCTGGGTAGCCGAAACCGGTCTGGATATATGAAAATATAAGACTATATAATAAAATTATCATTTGGATTCTATTTTGGTGTCGAGTATCATATTTTGCTGGTTGTTGGAGTTTGCATGACAATGGTTTGACCGTGCACGCCACCTTTGCAAGGCATCAGGTTTGGAAGTTGTTCAGTAGCTTTGCTGGTGGTTCGCGATAGAGACACCGCATTTTTGGATTAGGGGGATTTACAACCTCAATTATTACTTCTCCTACTTTGGTACAGTGGATACCATTTAGATAACTTTGGGAACTACGGAATTCGTTTTCAACTTGAACAATTCTTTTTATATTTGGGAAGGCCTATGTAATGATTGTGTGAGGAAGCTGTTTCGGCGGATTCTGGCGGAATTTAAAGACGTGTAGATAGCGACAGGATTTTTTCCATCAGTGAACATCTATACGGTCAATTGATTGGTGTAGAGTGCTATTTGGGACAACTTTAAACATTTTTTGGTCCCAAATCATTTTCGCCATCTTTTTGGACATACTTGGTATTTACATACAACAGCTTTCGTCGTATAAGGTACTGTGACAATAACTACTTTCAGTTTCTATATCCCAAACAAACCATCGGGACTTTGGGAATATTGTTAAAAACTGGCCTTGAGTTCTGTTTGGATTATAATTCTGGAACAGTTCGTATATGGACATATACGCTGAAAGCAATCATTGGCTTTAAGGACATATGGTTTAACAAATTTAAATGTGCTAAATCTTTATATAACAAAAATTTTTTTTGTTTACTTGGTTGTATACTTGTTAATAGGCTGGCATGGTTTAATATATTTGTGATATACAACATATTCAATACACAGGATCACCAGTAATATATGGGAAGTGTTCAGTCATCTAAATGTGGTAATGATATGTATATTTTATATACAGGTTAGGAATATTGTCCATGAATATTTTGGTGTGATTCTTGTATATGTATAAAGATAGGCCAGATGCGAACCAAGAATTATAGTAGTTTTGGATGTGTTTTAGCCTGAATACCTTATTAGTTAGTGTACTTATAAGATTTAGATAAGCTAGGTTTAGCTTTCCAAACTAGTATCTATTTCTTTTCTTTCAAACTTATTCTGAAGGTATGGTTTAGGCCTTGGTGTTCTATACACTAGTGGATAACAGACATTTTACTAGTCTCACATTTATCCATTAGCATATTTACGATGTGGAATGGCTTAACATTGTTTATGATATTTTAATATATGATACCCATACATTAACACATATAGAGGTTATTAAACAGCATATGACCACATGTGTTAAAGTGTAACCATATATGGTTATCTGTATACATGTAATAGGGTTTCCACTTTTTTGCAGAAACTTGTTGGGATTGTCCCATATATTGGATAGTTGTGAACAGGAATTGTTTTTTGTTCTAACATGGTGGTATGGGAGTTCTGATTGAATATAGTATTAACATAATTAGGAATACAAGCATAATTTCTTTATGGTTTATCAATATATTAGCTGTATTTTGTCTTTTTAATGCAGCTTAATCACCCATGTGAGCTTTATGGACATTCCATATTGTCTATGAAAGGGGAACCCAGGACTGATATGTTTTTGATCCATATAGTTTGGGATACATTCATATTTGGTCAATTTTGAAATTTTGGGACCAAAAGAAACTTTCTGGGTCCAATAGTCATTATACAGATAGTCTGGGTCTCTATGGCAATCTTCCTTTTTTATTGTGGATTGCTGTCCTTCAACTAAAGTATATATAATATTGATATACACCTCTAATGGTTTACAGTACTATCAAACCCCTTTGTTTTCAGTGTCAGCCCTGCTAATTTATGATATTGGGTTATTGGTTGGAACTCATTACTATTTGATTGTTCACCATTGAGTGTTTATTATTGTTTTGGTATACTACATAAACTATGGACCTGGAGCAGATTCTACATGGATTATGTGCTGATCAGAATGACATAGAAATTTTTGGAATAAATGGCATACCAAGCAATAATCAGAATGGCTCCAACTTGAGTCTTACTAATGCATGTGATTTAGCCTTCAACAAACTCAACAAAGGTTTAAAGAATTTGAGAGCCAATATTTGGCACCTAAGATTATTTAGGCCATATATCAATAAAGAAATTACCCCAAGAGGCCTAAGAGTTCGGTTACAACCTCTGGTCAGCAGGTCAGAGGACAGGCTGACCAGAGAATGGAACCTAGCTCTACAGCAGTCATCCATGATGTTTGTAAAGATTCTTGCCTCATATTATGAAAGGATGGTGGATATCAATGTAGCTGAGGTCAAAGCCTCCTGTGAGGAATGTAAGCAATATGAGTCCCAACCTATATGTGCCACTTCAGTTAACAAACTTTCAAAAGATTTGGCTAGTTTTGACAAACAAACTAAAGAAAGAAAAATTCATAAATTTAACAGGGACTGCGCTGATTATCAAAGGGGTCGCCCGTTTGACACATTTAGATCTGTCAGATTTACTGACATTGGTCGGGGGACAGCGGGCACCAAGTCTAGGAAGAGACCCAGATCTATCCTGAAGTCTAATAACAGATCTCTTGTCAGCACCTCAGGAGAAGAATCCTCCTATACAGATAATGACAGTAGTAGCTATCGCGAATCACCCAAAAGCAAAAAGTCAAATGCTATGCACCCTTTAGACATAGCAAAAGGAGACGGGGAGGTCGTAAACATAGACATGGGCATAAGATCCAACTCCATGGAGGGATTGATACAAACGTTGTTGAACTAACTGAACAAAGGTATCATAATGTACTGAATTTATCTGATGTACAACTTACTGATGCACAACACACATTACTTAATAAAGGTTTTGGTTTTATTCCTGGTTTCTTTCCTGATGAATATAACGTTGTTAATGATGTACTGTCCTTTTGTCGTAATCTTAACCTTAAGCTGTTTTTTTCAGATAATACTTCTCAAAGATCACAGGAATTCAGGTTTCTCAAATCTGAATTCCAACCCCCCATGAATAACTATGTCTCTATATTTCAACAGTCAGTTTTAAGAGATTTACATTTTCGGCATAGTGAATCATGCATTCTGGGCCAAAACATATCGACATCGGAAAAGGTTGCCCTTGAAGAACTTAGGAACAATCATAACATTGCCATTCTGCCTGCAGACAAGGGTGGTGCGGTTGTAGTAATGAATATGGGATACTACCTTAATGGGGGTAAGGGACAATTGGCAAATACCAGATGCTATATGCAGATGTTTATTGACCCTACTTACATCTTTAAGAAAGAAATAGATGAGTTTCTGAATCAAGCTGAAGAAGAGGGTATTATTACCAAAAATATTGTGAAACACCTTACGGTCAAGGACCCACAGAAACAAATTCTTTATCTCCTTCCTAAAATACATAAGTCCATTTCTAAACCCCCAGGTAGACCCATTGTATCTGGCATAGGTTCATTAACAGAACCCTTATCAGCTTTTTTGACACATTACCTTAAGCCATTACTAACTTCAGTCAGAGCCCGATTACAGGACATGACTCATTTCCTACAAATTATAGGGGATACACAATTGGAACAAGGGTGGTTAATGTGTACGTTGGATGTGAAATCATTATACACCAGCATACCGCATTGGGCTGGATTACAATCCTTACAATATTGGTTGGAAAGATCAGCTTTATACCCACCAGGATTTAACATCTTATTAGTCTGCATGGCAGAACATGTGCTGAATAAAAATGTTTTTTATTTTCATGGTGAATGTATTTGGCAACTACAAGGTACGGCTATGGGAGCATCCTTTGCTACCATATATGCGGATTTATTTATGGCCTATTTTGAAGAATGCATGATTTATGATACATCACATAATCTATATATGGTAGAAATTGATATCTGGTGGCGATACTTGGATGACTGTTGGATGGTGTGGCGGGTGGACCAAGCATATTTACAAGAGTTCATTGAGTATGTGAATGGAAACATATGGGGTATTGAGTTTACTGTTACATCTAATCATGACACCATTGATTTTTTGGATGTCACAGTATACCGAAATACGGATCATACGTTAAGCACTAAAACTTATCGTAAATACCCACAGTATAATACACTGCTTCATGCATCTAGCATGCATCCAAACCACACCATTTGGAATATACTGAAATTTCAATTTATGCGTATTAAACGCATTAGTTCATCCGAGAAAGACTTTGAACATGCCAGAAAAGATCTGTATTATAGATTTAGGGCTAGGGGATATAGAGATTTGGACATACATAAAGCAAGTGAATGGTGTAACACTCTGGATAGGAACACTTTGTTACAATATAGAAAATCTACCAATACTCAGAAGGATTCTACTCTTAGGTTTGTGACCACATATGGCAGGAACCACCACATGGTAAGAAATATATTAGATTCTAATTGGAATATACTTTTGGCAAATGAGGGATTGAGAACAATTTTGGGTCCTAGATGCCAAATCTCATTCAGATGAGGTAAAACTCTTGGAGGTCTTTTCTCTCATTACAAACATAAAGAAAGTGGAGGTGCCATATATCAACAAACCACCATAGATAAACTTTTTGGTACCTTCCCGTGTGGTCATTGTAGCTCCTGCTCACAGGTTAGCATATTTAAAGAACTCACTAGTGTCAATACGAACAGAGTGTATCAATCTAGGGTGTTCGCTAATTGTAGTAGTACCTGGATCATTTATCTAGCAACTTGTCAATGTAAGGCATTTTATGTGGGCAAAACATCATGGTCACTTAGAATACGTATGACAGAACATAAGAGCGATATCAGGAATAAAAAAGAAACTAATGCCCTATATAGACATACCATCAAACACAGTAATGCTCATTTTATGTTTATGGTTATTGATAAAATCATGGGAGATAGAAGCCACCAACAAGATTGGCATACTATCTTAAATCATAAAGAAAAATACTGGATTACTAACCTTGGAGGATTATTTCCGCCTGGTCTCAATGACCATTTATAAATAATTTTTAATATGGTGATCCTCAGTGTATGAGCTCTAGGCTGGTGACAATTAATTTATATTAGTGGATATTATCTATATGATAACCAGTTTGACGCTTGGCATGGATTGCGGGCCATATATTAATGCAGATTGTACAGGTCAACAAAGAATAATAGATTGATTTCACTATTTTTTTGGAGTTGTTATGGGGGTACTTTGAATCCTGTAACTATCAACACATGTATACATACATCATGTTTCATATCTCTTTGTTCAATACTATATATTCAAGTAGTTGCTATTATTATATGTAGGCACATATTCAATTTTGTTACAACTAGTTCAATCTAAAAATTATATATTGTTCTCAATATTATGGAGTAAATATCAATGTTGATATTTTACATATTATAATATTTCAATCAGTTATGTTACAAACTTTAAGTGCATCTTACTATAGAGTTCATGTAGGATGAACAGTTTTTTCTGTGTCATTTCTTGGATATTTTATTTTATTATATGTATATAATTTCAGGTATATACATATACATATTAGTTATATTAGATGCACTTGTTAGCTTGACAGAGTGAACCAGTTTGTATACATAATATGTTAGATTGTGAAAGTGACATACACAGTTTGACTAAATTAGGATATGTTAGTACTTTTTCCTCCAAAACTAAGGGTGATCTCACTCATTTTCTTTATTTGAAAATATTTAGAGACTCATTAATTTTGTTGGGCATCTCAATGTTATGATTTTTACATGCATACTTGAATTGTTCATTCTTATTTATCATGGTACTAATATACTCCAACCAGTAGGTTGGGCTATACCATTGTTTCCATTGGTTGGGGAACAATATAAATACTTATGACTATTCTATGTTTTAAAAAAAATTTTTCAATCCATTGAAAAAGGCTGGGTAGCCGAAACCGGTCTGGATATATGAAAATATAAGACTATATAATAAAATTATCATTTGGATTCCATTTTGGTGTCGAGTATTGTATTTTGCTGGTCGTTGGAGTTTGTATGACAATGGTTTGACTGTGCACGCCACCTTTGCTCGGCATCAGGTTTGGAAGTTACTATATATGCCTAATGTTTGTTGCACTAATCAAAAGAGGCTTAAATTACATAAAACAGAATTACAAATAAAAGTGTAGAAACCTAGGGGTATAAATGTATCAAAAATGCTCTGCTTATACACTCTCATAAATACTTTTAATATAACAATTGTATTATACTGGTTACTTAGCTACAGTTCATTCATTTGACCTGTAGATGGCATCAGAGATTGTCTAATCAACCTATTATCCAGCTCTGTGAGAGTTCTCAGCACAAAATTCAGACTGCAAATAGCTCCATGGAAATGATACTTTTTTTCTTGCTTTCTGTTGAGGCAGTCACAGTACAAACAGGCAACAGAGCCATTCAGCAGTTTGGATGCACAAGATCAATGAGGGAAAACTTTTGCAGCTATTTTCTTCTTCCTTTTTATTTTTGGAAGCCACAGACTATCTCGCGGCAGGACCAAGAAACACAAAGCAGATAAAACAAAAAGGTAACAGAGGGGAAAAAAGCCAACACAAAACAGCGCAAAGCCAAGAAACTCCATCTCTCAAACCCAGCAAACCACTAGACCACCACGGACACAGCAACCCACACCAAGCCCTTCATTTTAACAGCACTGCTATGTATACTATACACTTGTCATACCAATCAGTATAAAAGTATACAAAATGTAAGGGTTTAAGTGTGTGAAAAGTGCTTTGATTATGGACATTCATAAATGTTTAAATATAGCAGAGATATCAAATATGTTATTTAGATACAGTTTTTCAACAAAGCTGTAGATGGCATTAGAAACCATCCATGCTATTATTCAGTTTTTACGAAGCTTCTCAGCACAAGGTTCAGACTATAAACGTTTCCATGGAAACAACACTTTTTTCTTGCTCTCTGTTGTAGCAGCAGCAATGCAAGGACAAACCAAGGTTGCTTAACAGATCAGATGCACAAGCTTTTGGAGGGAAAACATTTACAGCTTTTCACTGAGAAAACTGTTGATTAGCTCATGGGAAAACCGGGAAACATAAAACGAACAATAAGAGAGACATAAGGGAGGAAGAAAAGTAATATAAAATGTTAAAGGACCAACAAATTCCATCTCCCAAACCCAGTAAACTACTAGACTACCACGAACATATCATTCTATACAAAATCCTCCATTCTTTCACAACCAACAGCAAGGAGGAAAATAGAAAGAAAAACAAAAGAAATAAATTAAAACCTCTCCATAAATATTTACATTTCTAAAATAAATATCTAATGAATTACTTCAAAACATATCAGGTCACTGAAAGGGAGAAAAGATAAACTTTTCATATGTCTATTACCAGAAATAACACCACATTCCAACAGCAGAACAGGAGATGGGAAACATAATTATTAAAACAACACTATGGCAACAATATCAGTGAAGAGTCTCTCTCTTCACAGAGAGGCAGGGAAATAAAACAGCAAACAGTTAAAAAACAAATGAAATAGATGCTGTTGTAACAAAGACTCTCATTTTCTCATCTATAAGCCGCCATAGCTAATATAGTTCCCCAAAATACCATACATTTCAGTCCCAAACATACGAATCATTTATTATAACAGACAACAACCACTATATAAAGATAACTAAATGAATAAATAAATAGCTTTTACTAGTTATAGAAATTGAACTAGAATAAACTAAAGTTAATAATAACAAACTATAAAATACAATTAAAACAACTATGTACCATAAAAAGACTTTTAAACAACAAAGACTCACCTGTTGAACCATTTCCACTTCCCCAACTTCTGGGTTAGTTTTTAAGACTTGGGTAAAAAAAGCCAAAGTAAAATAGCTTAATAGGTCACTTATTTTTTAGCTTATTTTTATGTTCAGAGGTCTTCCAAGAATTATCAGCATTTCTTTTAAGGCTGACATTTGCCCACTCCAATCCTCTATTTTATCAAGCAGTTTTCTTGTTTTGACAAAGGTAATGGCAGATTCTATGTCATCAAATATTTTTGGAACATCTTGAAGAAATATTTTTAATCTGGCAGGAAATAATAGGTGTGTCTTTATTTGGGCTTTCTTTAGTTCTTTTAGCATTGGCAAAAAAAAAGCTTTCTTTTGGCAATTACAGAAGATGAGTAATCATTATCAAAGTGTATGACATTTTCTTTATATTTGATAGAAGATTTAGCCCAAGCAGTCTTTAACACTATCTCCTTGTCATGAGAAGATAAAAGCTTCACTATAACAGATTTAGTAGAATCAGATTTATCTTTTTTTGCAGTAGCCAAGGACCTGTGAGCTCTTTCTATCCCATATGAGAGAGCTTCAGGAAGCTGTAATAGATCAGAGAGCCAAGATGTTAAGAATTCTTCCATATTACCTTCTTCAACATTATCAGGCAAACCGAAAAGTCTGATATTATTTCTTCTTGATCTATTCTAGTCTAGATCATCAATTTTTATTTGTAAAAGAGTATTTTGTTTTAAAAGATAGTCTATATTGTGCTCACCTTCCTGAATTCTAGTGTCCATATCATTTAGTGAATTCTCTATACCAGTAATTTGTCTCTCTTGCTGTTTAAGGTCTTTGTGTAATATTTCCATTTGCTGGGAACATGTTTCTTTGAAAGTATCCAGTTTCACATCCATTCTATCAATCTTTGCGGTCAGTTCTTCAATGTTAGTTAATGACTGAAGTTCTTTCTTAATAGTTGTTTCTTGAAATGTAGATTTGGAATAGCTTATCCTGTAGTCTGAAGTCCAGATATTTTCTCTAATACCTTTTGACAGGAAAAAAAAAAATTGCCAACATTTTTATATACTATCCTAAAGAATGATTAATAGAATCCAAATATATATAAAAAAAATTAGGATAGATATACTCAAAAACCTCCTGTCATAAATATTCTGTAAGGACAGAGCAGAGAGAAAGTGCTGTTACTCAGTGCTCATCTTGGCCATGCCCCTGTGGTTACATTCTTGAAGCTCAGTATAGAACATACAGTTCAACACACACTTCTGCACCAGTAGTTTAATATACACATAACATATAGTTCTCTTTAGTTCTCTTACATTTGTAAGACAAGACTGTGGATCATATTAATATTCAGAAATGACATATGATTATTTACAAAATTCCAGCTAGCTGGGTGGGCAATGTCACATTTGTATATAAACCATATTAATATTTTCAAGTGACATATAATTACTTACAAAATTCCAGCTAGCCTGGCTGGTAGCCTTTTGGTTTGTCACAATGACTTTCAAAGTGAACACCTTAAAATAGTATCTAATACCATTGCCTATCCAGTCTCAATCCTTATAAATAGGTCAGTCCAGGAATCCCATGTTCTCTCTCTCTGAAAAAAATCACATATTATCCCTGTACACAAAGCAGGAAATTCAACAGATGTTACTAACTTTAAACCTATAGCAATCATATCTCCCCTCTCTAAGATTCTTGAGAAATGTATTCAAAAAGCAATTGCTAAAGTATCTTCTGCAGGAAGAACTGCTATACTCCCATACAACACGGCTTCGACCCCCCATAAAACTATCACTGCACTTCTAATCTTTATAGATACTGTGAATAAAGCTAGAGACAATGGTAAACTAGTCTCCTCCTTAATTCTAAACTTGTCTAAAGCCTTTGACATAGCTTGTCACAGCAAACTTCTACTTCAGATGTCCTCACTAAGTCTTTCTCAACCCATCCTTCTAGGGTTCAAAGGCTACCTGTCCAGTAAATATCAGTCAGTAACATGATATGCCACCCTCCTTCCATACCTCCCAGTAACCATGTGTGTACCACAAAGCACTGTCTTAGGTCCCCTCCTCTTTAACATTCTCATGAACACACGCATCCAGACAATAAGTCTACCTAATACAATATGCGGATGATTCCACACTCATATGCACATCTGATAACCTGGCACATCTCCAAAAAAATAACTCAGGAAGCTTTAACAGACACTGAAACATGGCTTTGTAACACACAACTCCTGCTCAGCCCCCCCCCCCAAAAAAATACTGTTTTTTTATGAGGAAGGGATTTGGAGAAAAAAATGTAAAACCCTCTATCTTAATAATATAGTCAGTGAAGTTGTTTCTCATAGCAAATTATTAGAGATGATAATCTTAAATTTGACCTGCATGTACAAAACTACATAAAATAACTCAACCAAAACTAGGGAAGCTTTAGAGCCACATGCTTTCTCACCAGTGCAAGTAAAGCTTCAGTTGCAACTACTTACCTCCATCCCCTCACTACTTTATGGTGCCCCCATTCTTACAAACCTCCAGGCATCACAAAAATCAAAACTTAAACAATGCTACAATAAAGTGGCTAAATTTGCAGCAAATACCCATTTCAGAACCCACCACTGCATAGCAATAAAATGACAAAATTAGTTAGAACTACTCCATCAGCTAACACATGCACAGCTTATCACCTATAAAATTATGCACTCTCCATCTGAGTGTCCAGCGCTAAATACCATTCCACACAACTATGTTCCCAATCGGTCATTACTATGGCCAAACACTCCACTCTGTCCACAAACTTAACAAATGTGTTGGGCATGGTCTGTACTCGTAGCATGCTGCTAAGACCTGGAAATCCTTATCTATATCCATCAGGTCAATAGCCTTTCTCTAGTCCTTTAAAACCATTCTCAAAGACTTTCTTAACAAAATTTGGCATTGTTCATGTTCAGCCCTAGGATAAATTATATCCCTAAATATGAACAAGTACCTGTTCATACCTTATACCTTCTTACTCTCTCTTCTTCACTCACTTCCTTATTTCAATCAATTTCTCTTCCCCGTCTCTTTTTAAATATGACATAACCCTGTTTTTTTTTCTCACTTCATATTAAAATTCCCATTTTCGATAAACTAACCAACCTTCAATTTAGGTTCATAGGTTCATAGATTACTACTAATCTAACTGCCCTTGTGAGCCATTTTAAGCTTAGCCAATTATCCCGTGTGAGACTCAAACCCTGCACCTTGTGTTTGTAAGGCAAACACCTTAACCATTAGGCCACCCTCCCACCCAATTTCTCTATAAACTTCCTAAAACTTCTTTAAATATTAAATCATTGTCCTATAAATTGTAGCTATTCTTAACTAATGCTTTCACATTATCTAATTTCATATAAATGTTTATTCTGCAGATGTTTTTGTATTATTTTTTGAAGATTGTAAAATTATTGTTCTTAAAATGTTTTGTTTAGTACTTTGGAGCTTTTCTCCCCAGGCCTCCACTGAAAATAGTCACTGACCCATTCTGACTTTCTTCATAATCAAATGTCAGATAAATAAAACAATAAATAAGATGACCCTGGCAACATTGGAAAGCAAAGAACACAAGTTTCTCTACTGAAATAGATTAAGTGATTACATTTAAATTAATTAAGAATTTCACACCATCACAGCTCCCACTACTTAATCTGTTTCCAAGATTACATTACTTTAGGCAAAATGTAAATGCATAATTTTCAGTTACCATCATCTCTACATAATTTTTCTGCGGTGGTACATCCCTCATGACTGAATAATTAAGTAGCAGGGTTGGGGTCCCCTATGTAAGAAATATGGAGGTGCTTGCCAATTGCAGAAATGTCATACATTGTTTGTTGTTTTGTTTTGTATAGTGGACAACAGCACACTGACATTTAAGAACTGTACCGACTGTTTCTTCTGGAAAATATTACAAGTGAACTCTCTTGGACAGTACTTAGTGTTCCAGTTGTTACAGGCATCATCCTTCTATGAATTTCTGTTTGGTGGCTTGACCTTTACCTTTCAACATGTCTGTGCTGGACATGTGCAGTAGATTATAGATGGTGTCTGTTATTTGGCACTAAGCCAAACACCCCACTGGCTAACAGGAAGCTAAACTTCTATAAACATTATTTTTCTTTTAACCCCAGAACATTTTATTGCCTGAATTGACCTTATTTTTCAATGTATCTCGGTAACTCTCAGAAACACTGAAACTTACTGAGGGTAAATGATGTCTGTAACATTCTGATGTTTCCAACATAGATCTATATAAAGCAGACAATGCTCAGTTATTTGAAAACACCTTTTTAATGGTTGAAATTTGGAACAGCTGAGAATGATATAAATTTTGTTTTTTCATTGTACAGGATTTGCATTTCAAGAGACATATTTTGATGAAGTTTACACTGTCTAAACAAAAGTGCTAACGTGTTGTACTTTTTATTTTTTATTTTCATATTAAACATTTAAGATTATAAAGTATCTTTTGTGTTTGGTGCTTGTTGGGGAACTTAACCTGCCAGTTTGTGCTCTACATATTTTGAAATGCAGAGACAGGGCAACAGTAGAAGGCTGTGATTGCAAAATGTAAATTTTTGTTTGCATGCCAATTTCAGTAATTGCAAAAGTATGTTTATTAATCAACATTATAATATAATGTGGGTGAGAATCATTTTTTATTATAGCTTGAAGAAGGAGTATACCAAGCACTTGTGATACATGTTCCACATTCACTGATGCTCTCTACATGTTCCATTCTCACTAACACAGTTAGCTATTTATTTTATGCAGCTATTTGTGCATGTGTAGACCTATGTATATGTAAATATAACTTGATGACTGCAAGCTAGTTGCACTGATTAGGGTCTGATTACCTCTAAGAAGATCCCATATGATTTCAAATATTAAACTAACAAAAGTAGGAATTGATTTATACTATAATGAGGATCTTAAAAGTCAGACAGAATAATAATGTAGATTGCATGTCTGGCATTGTGACAAAAGTAAGAAACAACCATCACTTTAGAGAGTTGTAAATTAATCAAAATGAAACAATCCATATACAAATGTGTTATTAATTCATTTAACTGAAACCAATCTTTCCCATGATGGAAACATACTTCCCATTAACTGTAGAGCTTTTTTTTAATGTTATGCAATACTCAGTAAATCCGTTTATCAATAGCTTCAGAGTGTACCTTCTTTGACTAAAACTCTATTAATGCCTAGTAACCAGAAAGGAATACTATAAATAAAATGACCTAAAGTCAGTCACTTCATATTTCATCTACCAATGCAGCAATAATGCTTAATATTTGACATTTGTATAAATGGTTTCATCAGTTTTTTTGTACTTTTCTCTGAACTATTATTCTTCTAAACATGGTAAATAATGGGTAAATGTCATAGGATGTTTTAAAGTACTACTGTATTCCCCTGAGAACCTGCATAGCTGCTTTTTTGTGACATCACAATTTGCTGTCATGATAAGCAATTCAGTTCTACAAAACTAAGATGAGCAAAAGAAAGGTATATCACATTTTATACAAAATTTAGGTCATCTGCCTTTACAAGATATGAAATATCCACAACTCAGCAGAGAGTTCCTCCTACACTCAAGAAATGTATATAGACAGCTATTAATAACCACAAATGTCATTTCTGAAAGCTTATGATGAAGTAAAGAGGTATTGTTCAAATAAAAGGAGATATTTGGTAAGAATATATGTATGCTGCTTATCTGATATGGTTATTTTCTTATTTCTTTAACTTCTGTACGCAGAATATGACACTATTTTATTTACATACTTACAACCTTACACGAATCACCACAAAAAAAAATAAAATGAAATAGAAAGATTTTACTCATCAGAGATATGTTCCAAATCAATATGCAAAGCTTATGTAATGTGGTTCAATTAAAAAAAAACTCTGCTGTTTTAATAATTTTGGGGTGAAAATGGCTAGTGAATGCATAGTATACAATATGGACAAGACAAAATGCATATTATACAGGGATACATTTGTAATGTGTTTGTTAATGAGTTGTAGAACTTCAAATTATAAAGAAGGAATAAATGACATTTATATGAAATTCACACATAGTGTTATCTGCATATAATTGTGTAGGAGATCGAGCAATATGGTGAGATGAGAAAATTGGTTTACTATCAAATGGTTGAAAGGCCAATAGTTGAAGGTAACATACCTGAATAACATATATGTGAAAATCCTTTATTGGACTGTCATAAACACCTATTCAGAATGTTGAAACTGCAATGCAATTCGAATAAATTAACTTGAGCACTACATTGTCATCGCCGAAAGCCCAAATCGCCAAAATTCATTTCTCCGAATTTCATTTCGTCTGAACATAGTAGTGGTAGAGTATATGCCCTTTTCCCCACTGTAGTGCAATCCTGGAGTTAGAATACATAATTGGGAGGGGAGCCCCCCTCCTAGCTTGGTTTCATACTGACCAGTTTCTGTTAAGAGGGTAAGTAAGTAGTGTTTAATCTCACTGGGTTTGGTTTGGTGGAAGTTTGGTTTCGCAAAAGGTGGAAAAATGTTGAAAATAGTCGAAAATGTGGAAAATTTTGAATTTTGACATTTTGAATGCTTTCATGTTATGAATTTCGATAATATGATTCTACGTTATGATAGCTTTACATTTTGAACGTCAAACATTTTATAGTAAACAGAGAAAATATACGTTACAGAGCTGAGACCACTGTGTTCATAGATTCTTATGCAAGTATTAAGCTAGCTGCCTTTTTAGGGCCACTTTAAGCCTAGCCAATTTCTCTTTTTGTGCTTGAAAAAGACTATCAATTTGATTATAGACTGGCCTTACCCACCCCGTGGTTGATAATTACATATTACCACTAATGAGAATAACTGGGATCATATCATACAAACTTTAAGAGATCCAATGCATGGGCTAAAGCATTTAGGCATTCAAAGTTCTTAAGTCAAATTTGTAATTTAAAACCTCCTATGAAATACTGTTACTGTAGCTAGCATTTTAGTCAGAGAAAACAACACTTTCTCCCTATTTAAAAGAATGATGAAAAAAACTTAAGTAAACTGGATTTTTTGCACTCCTTCTAATTAACTTTTTCCCTTTCTGAGAAAATGTGTATAAGAAACAGATTGTAATGGTGTATTATATTAGATAAACAGAAGTTAGCCACATTCATTTGGTTTGTCATTATCATTATCATCTGCAGCACAATTCTTTTAACTAAATGAAAAGTACATTGAAACAAACTGTATGAATTTCAAATGAATTGACTGAATAAGAAACCCATTTTACTATTTTTTCTGAAGCTGTCTTGTGGTAGTAATACAACAGAAATCCTTAAGGTTCATGCAAGGGTTAAAGGGAAGCTACACTTGTTTCACTTGCTCTTTGTTGAGCTGTTGATAGAACTACTATGCAACACTGCTCCTGATTTTTGTAGCCACTGAGACATACATGAATGACAGGAAACGACTAGCATATACCAAGAGGCACGCCGGCTTTGACAAACGCTCACTAGAAAATAATAAAGTGGCAAAATAATTCTGCATCGGACACACTTACCAGAGCATAAAGAGTCTGAAAAGGAGACAACATCTTGTATCATCTATCTTCCTTAAATACCCAAGCTGTGACAAAGTGTAAAGTAAAATTATGATGAATGGTCGGGCACATTTACTCTGTACCTGTGTTCTTTAACTAAGCCTGGCAAAATGGGTAGCAGTGAAAAGAAGAATGCTGAAAAAAGGAAGCTTTCATTGAAACAAGTCTTCATTACAAATTGGCACTTCATTTTCATAAAGTACATAATGAAGGCACATATTGTGACATAAATTAAAACAGGCAACTGATGGGTCAGCATTATAAACATTACACAAAGACAAATCACCACTGGGCTTTGTACAATGGTTCTATCTCATTCACAGTTATTTAAGTACCTTTTCCTATTGTAAAGGAATGCAGCTTTGGTTTTGTTCAGAAATGGCATGCCATCATTTATTTTGCTGCCTCATTTAAATATGATGAATATTGTAGTCCTTTATTTGTTCACAACAACCAAATAATTGTAGATCCATGGCTTTTTGAGTAATTAATCATGTTTTCTTTTTCCACACTCTACTGTAAACATGACATTGAACAATAAAGTACATTAACCTCTGGTTTATACAGTCTTTGTTTATTTAAAAATTGTAAGGTTATTTATAGGAATCCTGCATGAAATTAATTGGTCTTATGCTATCAGATTTTTTTAAATGCACGTTACTTCTCTGGAACCCCATGTAATATCTACCTGCTCAGCAGACCACCCATTACCATACATTTTGGATGCCTTTCAAAAATAAGGTTGGCACAACAGCTGGGCAGGCTAAATCAGTTAAGCTTTACATGACAGCCTTTGTTAATAAGGCTCACACCTGATCTACTGCACAACTGTTGGGGATGTAGTGGTCTGGTTTGTTCTAACAGATATTGCCATACCTGTGTCTTGTTAGAAACAGATGCTTGAAATGTGTACAGTGTCTTAGATAAAACATGTACTGTGGAAATCATCCCTATTAATGGATGAAAACAAAAACATAAGACAACCAACTCAGCCAAAGATTCTCTCACTATGCAGTTTAATGTTTTTGTTTTTTTTTGTTATGTGTAAAACTGTAATAAGTCTGGAACAAGTCTCTGAACAGCCACTTTAGGTTTCAGCTCATGTTTGCAAATAAGCTGTGGTTCAAAATGGATGTCAGAAATCCTGATACACTACCTAGTGAACTAAATTTTTAGATACTGTCAGTCAAATATACATCACTGGTTTGGTAATTTATCTTCAGTGGTGTGAGGCCAAAGGCACCACAAAAGCAAATTTGAAATGAAGCCGACAATCTCCTTTTTTTCTGTACCCCTTAATGGTACTGCAGTGCGAGACAATGAGTAAATAATGTTTAAATAATGTATTGCGTACCCCATACAAAATACTACTTACCTGGTGTGCATTTCCCAATGCTAAAATTAAAAAAAAAATTTAACTCTCATCACTTGAAAGAGCAAGCAGTTAAGTAAACTCATCTCATGTGTTGTCAGGCTGTATTTTCCACAGCCTTAGGGAGATATCAGGTAGTCAAATTAAGAGGTTTATATAACCCACCTCCAAGAAAACATACACACAAAGGACACTTTATCCATTCAGCATAAAATTAAGAAGAGTTACAGTTGTGCATAGTTCATAATAATAAGCCGTGAGACAAAATTAGTAATATGGGTTTGAATCCCGAACTTCCAGTTTCATGTTTGATTTTAAGCTAGTCACTATACAACCTCTGATTGAAGGTAATTTCAGAAATATATATCTGAGTTATAGATCCTGGTATCTGATTGCAGGTCTTTAATTTAAAAAGCTATTTTTTTAACACCTTTATTAAATTACCACAAGTCATAGGCACATACAAACATATTAATTAAAAAAAACATATTAACATTTTTCATTTACATACATTAAACATTATGCATATTTTTTTCTTTATAATGGCTGTCAATTAGTTCAGCACTGTATAATGTAGAAGTAGGTTTAAAGTGCACAGAATAATGTAAAAGCATGAAGCACATCAAAGCATGCAAAGCATACTGAATCATATTTTACTGTCCTAGAAAAACATCTAATGATGTAAGGGTTGTTGGTAGAACACCAGTGAGATCATTTGTAAAAGTAACTTAAGCTTAAACTGAAAGTGTTTACTTTCTTTTTGCAACCAAAGACACAATCACATATTAAAAAGATAGTGTGCGTGTGATTATATTTAGGCCCATGTTGCCATATAACACGAGCACAAGTTCAGTCTTGTTTTCTTTTATAAATAATGGCTGAAGCTAAGTACATTTGTAATCATTTGATTTTAAAAGTAATTAATAAGTACTGATGTTTTGCTCTTAATGTATTGATCAGATTGCTGTACGGATGCACAAAGGACCTATATAAAACACTGTGCACATCATAGTGATAAACCAGTATCATCACAGCAAATGTAGCAGACGTGTTGTACATGTTATATTAAGAAGAAGCAGCAGACGACATTTACAAGTTTTTACAAGTTAGAGTGTTTAGGTAGTCCTGATTTTTGAACCAATACCACACCAGTGTTCAGGTTGAAGCAAAACTGCATGTGTTACAGTCTTCTTAACTGTACTGTTCTTCTTACTACATATTTCTTTATATTTCCATAGGCAGGAAGGCTAATGGCATCTAGTCTCATAGTTATTACCCTATTACCCTTATACCCTTATTAACTTCTAATGTAGTACATCATAAGTATTCTGCTGACTAGAAAGTAACATCTTATCCACATATGCATTTTATCAGAAATTTTCAGTACTAAGTTCCATTAATAAATTACTTAGTTTGACTGAGTATTGTAATGAACAGCCAGAAAATGTGTACAGTCCAAAATAAAGGAGTACCGCATTCATGTTATATGAATGTGAAGCATTATGACAAGTCATAAGCTTTAAGTGAAGGGTGACAGTGGGTGATGTTCAAATAGCCAATGGAATGTTAAAACGGTCTAATGGAAAAGAAAATGAAAATTTGTACTCAGTCATGAAGTAGTAATAGAAATAATAATATAAATATATCACAGTATGTTGAAACTTCTTCTCATAAAGAAAAACAGAAAATCATTTTTTTATTTGTTAAATGGATAAGTGAACTGGTCTGTCTTTGACCCTTTTGGCCCATGACCATTACAAGGCTAGTTATCTATGTACTACAGGTGGTTAAATTTAGTGGGACCATTAAGCAGCATCATTCAGGAAGCTGGAAGAAATTGGAAAACAATTCACTCAGATGTGGGGAACCCTAAAAATTCCATACAGAGAGGGTAAAAGAAGTTATGCTTGAAACCCAGACACTGAAACTGTGAAGCAGAAACCTTAAAGACTGAGCCAACATGCTGCTTTGATATTTTTTGTTATTTATTGGTTGCCTGTGTATATCTCAATATAAAATGCTGTACTCACAATGTGTATTACTCATGTATGTACAGCCAAATATGTGCTATTACTGGATGGAGTTTTGAATCCCCAATTACCCCTCTCAAAGAAAGGACCTTTTCCAGATGAGTGGAAAATAGTCAGCAGTTATCCCTTTATAAGGATCTACCATGCTGAAAAAAAATCACTTTATATTGCAAAACTTGAGTAAGTGCATGGAATCAGCATCCAGGACCAAGGAGACAATTGTTCCAATGTAGTCAGGGAAGAGTTGAGTACATTGAGCACAACACAGTCTTCAGCATGTACCTGACCAGGTTCTTGAGAGACCACAGAGGTTCCTCACAGAAAGAATATAACCTCCTATAGACTGCTGTGCAGTGATCTATGCAGAGACTGCAAACATCCTCTGATCCCACACTATTGGGTTTCTTGCATATTAGCAACCCAAATACCATCAGAAATATTTCTAAGGAACTATGCCTTGTCTGTGATGTAAACAGCATGTGTCTGAGACACTGGTAAGTGTCTCAAAGATTACCTCCATCTCTGGCACAGGCTTTCTAACCATGTAAAAAACTCATCCCTAACCATATTCAAATGCAACTTGGACCAATGGATGGGAAACTGAAAATTTGCTTCTGGTTTAGCACCTATGTCCTCAATGGATAGGGGCACCAATGTCCCTAATAGACAGGGGTAGCCTGTGAATACTTGAAGTATGTAAGCCTATATCATAAGATTGACTATGCTTAAAATGGCTCTTGGACTGATATCCTACTAACCACCTACAAACATGTAAACAGATCTGCAGTTAGTAATGCAGTTCCTGTCTGTTTAATTTCCATTTTGGGAAATAGTCTTGAATATTGCTTACTTAGCTACCTCAAAAAACTTTAAATATACTTTGTCCACAAACATTAAACGAGATGCATTTATTGTTGGATAGTGTACCTTGACTTTTATAATAGACTTTTATGAAAGAGTTGGAAAGGCTAATGCTTTAGGTTTAACTGTGCTTTTTAGATAGTTAGATCTGTCAAAAGTTGTTTAAACAAACTTTTCTTATATGACATTGACCCATACATTGTCCTTTTGGATTAATAAATGGCTACCGAATAGAACATAATAGGTCATGAGACTGGGTGAAAGTACTCCCTGAAGAAGTGTTACCTCCACAGCACATCAGTGGTCATGTTAGCTCCTGTTTTACTTTATTGCATGTTTTCTTTCTTTCCTCAGACTCAAAATGTTTGGGATGCACGATGTGGATGACTGTAACATCAGGGCAGTTATCACCACACTAAGCATTAAATACCCACTCATTTTCTGTCTGTTATTGGGATAACAGTGTAGAGTTACATTTGAATGTTTGGTAACCTCTCATGGAGCCCTAGCATCAACTTGAATGATGATACTCATTCTGTTTTTGAAATTGGGAGACATCTGGGTATCCTAAATGACCATTGTTGTAAGGAATATACCATAATACAAAAGTAAAATCAGTGAGATAGTGGATAGTTATATTTACAGTCATAGGACAAAGCTGAAGGTGGTTCATCTAGTACCAAGAATTGTTCCCAATCTGATACTCCTCACAAAAAAAAGTCAACCATAACAAGAAGCTTGCTGCTGGCTACAAGTTATACAAAACACAAAGCATGAAAACAAACACTGAAGTAAGCACTTCAATCATAAAAAGTAGTATTTCTGAGCCAAGGAGTAGTGAGTAGATCCCACACCTAACACCTAGCACCTGGGGAAGCTGTCCCCTTCACCCCACCCTAGCTATGCATCTGTCATAGGAACATGAGGCATTAATATTCTGTCATACTTAATTATGGCTTATCAAATCACTACCTCTACCTCCTGAGTACTATATCTCTTTCTTTGTCAATATGTGCTGTAAAATACTTTCTCTTTGGTGAAAATGTTGGCTTGATGTGCTTGTTCTACAGTTTCAAAACTCATTACTTTCTAACAGGAATTAAAGGTAAAGAACAATTTTTTGTGTCCATGTGAGCATTTTCACACTCCCAAAGTAAATGAAAGTCCTTAATGGACTCATCATTTTTTAACTAGCAACCTATTGGGTATTTGAAAGAATGGGAAATAACATTTACAAACAAATGTGTATGAATCTCTAAAGCTATTATTAAATCACAACAAATGTATTGAACCTTGGAGGTCTACTGACCTTATATTACTGTGTTATTTATGTGTCATTGGCGTCTGTTGTGTCATATTTGCTGCAAGATGCAAGTCATATTCAGGTCCAACTTTAGTTACATTGTCATCAGCTGTTTTCACTGATCTGTTAAAGAGATTAGCCCATGTAACATTGCAGCTGAGGAAAACATTTTTTTTAGTTCAATAAAAAAAATCATAGAAAATGCATTTTCATTTTTAATTATTCACATTAATTGCCTTGGTCCCCAAAGGAATATAGAATGTATCATTTTGAATTTATTCTGTTAATTTTGTTGTTCTTATTGTGGAGTTGCAAAACTCAGCATCAGAATCTAATTCATTCTCTGGCAGATTTTTTTCTTTTCTTTTTCTTTCAGCTACATTCTATTTCTTCCCAGGGAAATAGATATTCTGTCTGAACTCAGCAACTTTTTTCTTGCTTTATATTTTTTATTCAGTTTATTCTGTGATCCTCAAAATATATTATGTTCATAAGACCATCAATCCATTTGAGCTTCCACTGGGACACTCATACATTGGTGAGGCAACAAATTCAGCTTTGCTGTCAAATGATGCTATAGATTAGAGTGTACCAAGCATTATTATTTTCTATCTCCATATCCGTTGTAATACAAAAAAGGTAATGCTCACTCATCTTGACTGAGAAACTTATAAGATAGTTTGTCAGTGAACTCAGGTCATGACCTTTAGCCTGTGGTACTATGGTCCATGGACGAAATCTTAAATATTCCTTGAATTACCCCATACTGCAGGATTTTTTCTTTCATTTCTGTAGTAAGATGACAGTTTATATTTAATCATATAATAAAATGTGTCACCCTATCCATTTTACTGAGCATAAACATTTTATTAGCATAGGTACCACATTCTCCAGTATGCTCAAATACAAGAAGAAATGTTATAAATTTTTAGTTATGTTGTTATTATGCAACAAATTTTCTTCAGGGATCATATTCTTACTATTTTCATTTTGTGTAGATGACCTTTATGTAGCACCAAGAAAGAAAAAAAACATTTATTATAATTATGGTACTGTGAAAATACATCAATATGACATCCTTCAAATAGTGTGCTGGGCTGTGATCACAATATGAAAATGTTCCATTATTTCCTGAAATAACACTGTTTCACAAAATATATGATTACTGTATTCGTCCATATGATGAGGTTAGAAAAATGTGGCTTTTTTGCCGTGACAGGCTTTCTACTAAAACAAAATGTGGGCAAATTACAGTTTATTAGTTTAGTGTAGGAAATCTGAGGTACACAGATATTTGTGTCTGCCTGCATCCAGTACAAATTTACTCCATTTTCTCTAATTATTCATCTTTTTGATTTATACCACCTGTATGTCTGAAGTTTCATATCTGTGTTCTTTCTGTTGAGTCTACATATATTTTCTTGTGTGTATTCTCTTTCAAACAGAAGCATTGTATCATTACAAACATCATAAAACATGGTTAAATCCTACTAATCTGCGGTGTAGTAAGGAGGACCTAGCAACAAACAAGTAGCATTCACATTTAAAGAGAAATGGGATGGGTAAGGCTGTATAATATATTTTTATTGAACATGAAATGGAGTTAATGGCAGACAGAAGCCACTAAAGTAATACTGTTGGAATCAGAGTGTAGAAAGGATCATTGCCATAAGGACAAGGCACGTGCCTAACACAGGTCCCTGTTTTAATGTCAAACTGCCATAATACTGAATGCCAGAGTATCACTGAACAAAACATCAAACTGGCTTTTAATTGAAAAGCCAGTATTTATTCGAATTGGGTCTTTGCCTTTCTCCAGTGTGGGGCAGTTTTGGAGTTGGTGTATAAATTGTGCACGAGATGTGAGAGGATGCATGGCGGCTTCCCCCTTGCAAAAAAAAAAAAAAAAAAAAAAGTGTTTTTTTCTGTTGACAGATTTTCAGTTAAAAGTCAGTTCAGTGTTTTGTGTGGCTATGTTCTGCCATTTAGTATTATGGCAGGTTCATCTGTGCAACATAGACCTTGCCTAAGTCAGCGGTAAGCTAATTTTGGCTATTGACTGCAGTATCAAATAGCTGATTAGGAGCAATAGAATGAGCATTTCAGAGCCAGCTTCCACATTAAAGTGTGAGCCATAGGAATAAGATGCAATGGTTCTGGCCTCTGTGGAGACAATACTCCCAGAATGCCACGGTGCATGAGCCAGTTCTCAGCATGGCATGTATGAAAGCATGATGTGAAGCCTTTGTAGGGGTTTACTATCAAAATGTTAAAGGGAGGTTCTGTGAACATGGAAATGACAAATGGCAGTTGGCTGTTTTCCGTGTTGCCAAACAGTAATTGAACGACAGAGTTCGTATAAGCAAATGTCACTGTGCATTCGCTGATAGGAGGTCAATGTTATGAGTACAGATCAAGGTACAGTGTGGACTGGGAAATTCATCCCTTTCCTCACTGTACTGTGGTCTTGGAGTTGGAATATATAGTTATCAGGGGTTGTGGGGGCCCAGCCCCCCACAAGGGGTGCAGGGGGGCTTGCCCCCCTGCAAAACAGTGAATTCCAGGGTAGGAGCTAGAAATACCTTAACTCCTATGTAGACATCCAGTTTGATATTTAATGTAAATGTCGAATCTGTTGAATTCATTCATCAAATGCGACATTTACACCTCATTAGTATGCATGGATTCAGCATTGTGATTTGACATTAAAAACGGATTTTGTTTTTAACATCGAGATTTTGACAGTAAACCCTATGTAGTATTTTTCACTCACACAGTCTGAGGATAAAAGAAGTGAATGCAATATGACGAGTTTGCCTACCTCCAAATTTTAGCCCATGTAGGTGATATTAGTAGCCCATGAGACTTTTTCTCCAAGAAGTGAGAGATTCACATGATGAAAGATTACAGTGAGATGTTACTAAATTAGTAAATTTAGTGCAGTCTACCCCAGGAGGAGTGTTTCAAGATAAAATAATACACCAAAAGAGTGAATACATTAAAATAAACAACACTCAGAGAAGACAAAAGTAGACAAATGCTACAATATACAACAAACCAAAATAAAACCGAAAATGTGTGTGTAAGGGAGCAAGTTCTGCAGTCTCCTTATGAGAGAAAACGTCAACCCCACACCTCTATGTATATAGTCTTAACTGCAAGATTGTGCAACCTTGTTAAATTGCAAACTTTGAAATTAATTTTTTCCTTGCCATGGTTCCCCAGAGACTAACAAGCCTCTTCCTTACTACTCAGTTTGCACAGTTTTCTTGTTGTTCCCTCTGGGTTGAGAGCCTTAAGGCCCATTCTTTCCTCTATGGATGAGGAGTGAGCAATCCAGGATTGATGCTAACATCCACTCAGGGAGACTGGTTTCTCACTGTGGCTCCAACTCACTGCACATGCTCAGTATGCAGACTTCTGGAAAGGCATGTAAAGGAAGTAGAGTCAAACTGTCACAAACATCTATGGGTGATGTAAGTCCACACACAATTCAGCCTCCTGTGACAAGCTCATTGAATATGCTTCAGCAGCAACAAAAAACAGCACTAGGTAGGAATAAAGCAACTTACTTTACAAATGACTTAGCACTTTCACCCTTTATAAATAAATAGCAAGGCTTCTTCAGTCTCACTAGTCAAAAATAAATGTACCCTTTACATATAAAGTTAAAACCATTTAAAAAGCAGCAGCCAATCAAACTGACCCCCATTTAAAGGTATACAGCTTAAAACACATTATAGATAAAATTCAATACACATAAATATAAACATAAGGAGTTGATTGAAATTACTCTTGCCTTAAGTTTTAAATTACTATTGATTGAAAGAGAATCATTAATACCTTGTTTTTCCATGGCATTTAATCTCGGTTCCAATAGCATTTCCTTATATTCTAAAACAACTGTCACAATCACCACCCTTTACATACAACATAGTGTCTATTCAGAGCACTGGAGAGGTTTTTTTTTCGTATTTGTTACACCATTTACATGTTTATAAATCCAGTCCTTCAATTTTTTAGCAGTTTTTCCTACATAAAATGCTGAACAAGATATGCTTCTGGGAAAATACACTACATTTTTGAACCTCAATTACAATGATCCAGGCAAGCAATAACCCTATCATATCCCATTACTGATACATATGGCCCATCATTAACACATTTGTAAAACCTACACATGGCGCATTTCACAATTTCCAACTTATAGCTGTCTTTATGAAGGTCCTGCCCACTTTCCAGCCAACCTTTAATATTCTTGCCTCTACTTATATAACATGTGGTGCATCACACAGTTTAGCTTTCACCTAAGGAGTGAAAGCCAAATTCACATTTTTTATGACAGTCTCCACAATACAGGGGGCATCATTGTTATATGGAATAACCATGGCTGCCATTTTCACATCACCTTTATTCCTGGGAAGTGTTGCGTAATACATGTGGTACGTGACAACTTTCTTTTCTTCAATCCAGTCATCCCCCATATATTTCTTAATTGAACCTGGCATAGATGTTTCTCTCAAACCAACATCCCTTCTCGCCATCCTGTGCTTCTCATTGTTTCCACCACAACCCTCTAGCCTTCTAACCCAGTCTATTGCTCCGTATTTACTACAACTATAATACATTTTTAAAATCCATCATTCCCCACCCTCCCCTGTATCCTGTGTTACTCTTGTCCAATCTTGCCATATTCTACCACTCCTCCCCCTCCCTGCACACCTGCAATAAACTGTCTAGATTCCCCCAGCCATTTATATAATGCTGATATAGCAATATGTCTTAACCAATATATATATATATATATATATATATAAACAAACAGCACAATCCATAATCTTTATAACCTCTCAGTTCTGGTCATTAATATGCCTTCTATATCTGACCATTCATCCAACAAACTACTAGTCTTCTTTGTTTCATTCTTTCCAGTTCTTATGTATAATCCCTTCCACTATAGGGTACACCTGTTCCCTTAAATATATATTCCCTCCCCTTGTGCTAGCTTGTCTTAGCCTCTCCTTCCTTCACTTCACTATTCTATTCACTAACAATGATTTAACTCCCTTCCAAAGCTGTCAAATAGATCTAACAATTGTGACAACACCCACTCTACCTCCTACAGTAAAAGCATGCAGTGTACTGCAAATAAATTAATGTTACTCTGCCTTCCCATGCTTCCCCAGCTCTACATTAGCTCCTGTAATCTCGTAACCAACATGTCTATAACTAACACAAACATAGCTAAAGACAGAGGGCATCATTGTCTCATCCTTATTTCTAGCATTACCTCTGGAGATATTCCTCCATTAATTTTGTCAGCTTCAAATGTTTATATAAAGATTTAGTTCCCCTCATAGGTCTACCCTCCCTTAGCACTTAGTGCAGTGTTTTAAATATGACATTTCACTTTACTAGGACAAATGTTTTCCGGGCATTCGTTAATAGCACACCCACTTCCCCCTTCCCTTTCCTTTCTTCCCTTCCAATACAATCTAGCAATAATTTGTCAATGACCTATCTTTCATAGACCCATACCTGGGTCGCCCTCACTGTGTTTGGCAGAAATTTTCTTAGTCTGGCCACTATAACCCTAACAAATAAAATGAATTCTGCATTACAAAAAGATAAAGCTCTGTAGTTTGTTGGAGCTGCTGCTTACCCTTTTTCTTTTACCAGTGCCAGCATCTCTGCATCTTCCATTGACCTGGACACTCCTTATAATTCAGTGCATCACTGAACAATCTGAGTAACTCTTCCCATGTTAATTTACCCACTGCTTTATGGAAATAATTTGGAAAACCATCTATATTTTCTGTCCTCCATGCTGTAATGTTCCTTCATGTGACAGACAGGAGAACAGTTAGGGTATTTAACAAATGCAGTAGAAACAGGGAGGCAAGATTTCTGTCTTGAAAAATAAACTGTAAGCGTACAGCAAGACAAAGAAAAAAGTGCCCTATGTAAACCATTTATTTTTCATTACAAATCAATTGGTAGTTGATGCTTATGTAACCAAATTAAAGCACAGAGCACAGAACAGTCAATTTGGTAATTGGTCTAATTCTTTAAGAGACAACTTTGTGTGTGGAATCAGGAGAATCTGGCCACAGCAGGCTAACAAGACAACAGATTTGATTTAGAACAAAATAATGAATGTATATAGAGAGAGCAACTTTCAAATATTTAACGTAAAACATGAGTAGGGATGTGAGTGTGGAAAGTGAAGGATGTCAGTAAGTCAAGAAGCATTTAGCTATTCAGAATAAAAATGAAAATGTGTCCACTTGACATTCAAAGTAGTGTTATGTTTATAAATCAGCAGGCAAAAGACCCCCATGTTTTAAGCACTGTGCTTATAAGCATGAAAAAGCACATTGCAAAGCATTAATAACATTTCACAAGATTATCTAAACATCTAAAGTTTTGAAAAAAAATGAGTACAGTAGAAACAGCCAAACGAAAGTGAAATGTTTTGTGGTAGAACTGAGTTGTATGCAGTGCAAGGATGTGTCTTTAGGAGTTAGAGTTTATAATTTGATTCTTGGTAAATAACATTTAGGTTGATAAGGAGTTACTGACTCTTGTTAAATAATTGGTTTGGTTAGACAATTACCTATACTAACCATAGACATGACCACACATTGGATTTGGTGTTCCAGCTGGCTGTCAAGGTGATGGAGCCAGTCACATGGTCTGATAACAGGTTTATTCATTTCTTGGTGGACCTAATTAGGATGGTACTCTAGACGAAGGTCTGATGGTCAGTAGGAACCTGAGTCATGTAAAATCAGACTCACTTTCTTCCACTACTCCTCACTTATTGCAGAAAAGTTATGCAGTTGATTTTGATGAAGAAGTTGACATTGTTCAAATTATGCCATATAAGCCATGGAATGATCTTGGGCTCCATAATTTAAGATGCACAGGCCAAACGATACAGTGAAGATAGTGCCATACTAGCCTGCTGGAGGACATGCTAGATAAACACTATTCTGTCTACCAGACAGAGGTAAGTCAAAAGGCATCACTGCTTCTGGCTTGGGAAACTGAGATGGTGGCTGGTCATCTAATAGCTCCCTTCCTGGTATGTAGGGTCAATAGCTTGTCTTGCCTGGCCAGCTGAAGTTCTTGTTTCCTGAAGAATAAGAACTTGCTGTTCTGACTTTGCTTCTAAATGTGCCTACACCAAATCTAGTCTTGGCTTTAAATAACTCTCTGTGACTAGCAGTGGATAAGCTCAGTGCCAAGAACTTTGTTCTTGGTTTGAGTTTGAAATTCCTTATTATGATGACTTTATCACTTTGGTCTCCAGGATGCATTTGATTATCTGTGGATTAGATATTTTCCAAACAAGCTTGCAACATTTTTCTTAGATGTTTTGGATCTGATCCTTTACTGGACTTCTACATTGTCCATTGAGAATACAGTATTTCCCTCAGATTTAAAGGAGACATGAGTTACTCCTATTCTCAAGAAGGTATGATTAGATGTTACTAGTCTAGATAATTATAGACCCATTTCAAACTTCTACTTTCTTGATAAGGTTATTGTCAAAGTTGTCTAGGCATAACTAGATTCCTTTTTGGGTGTTACTCTAATCTATAATCCATGCCATTATGTTTTTGGATTAATCATAGTAGTAATGGTGCTATGATATGGGAAAAGTTAATAAAATAGTGCAAATGCATATATAACAGATACAGTGCGGGAGCAAGAACAGTAGTGAATGCTGAGAAACATACAAAGATGAGCTGTTGGACAGCCAACAGTGGAAGTTAACAAGACATAGTACAAATATATTTACAATATATACAGGGTTTTTAAGTCATGAGAGGAGAAGCATTGGCTGTGAAACTGGTGAAATATGTAATGAAAGTATAACTTTAGAAAGAGAAACATTGAGTCATATGGTCAGGACGGAAGCATCTGCGTTAATTTGACTTGTTCAATAAGCTTTCTGATGTGACTTGAAGTTGGAGTAGTTAATGTAGTTTTTCATATAGTTGGTAGAAGTTGCCACAGTTTGGAAGCTAGAAGAAAACAGCAGCAGTTAGTACTCTGTGATTAGGTTTTAGGAGTTTAGAGTAAAGACCCTGACTGAGAGTGAGATCTGAGAGTGTTGGTAGGGGAGGATGTGACCAGCTATGCAGCAAGATCTGATTATTTGTTGAGACAGAATAGTTTAAAGAGATGCAAACCTAATAGTAGATCAGCTCTTTGCTTCTCTGGGAGCCACTTTGCATTTGAAATGGTATTATAGTTGTGTTCAAACTGGGTGGGGGGGGGTAACTGACAGATTTTGTAAGAGAGTGATTGGTGAGATATCATGTTTTTTAAGAGGATTAGTTTTTTTTTAATTTCTCCAAATCATTTGGGTTTCTAATATCATGATGGGAATGAACCCCATTCCTAAGTCAAAGCATAATTGCTAAAGTCATGCATCTGGAGCATTTCTCCCCGGGCCTCCGCTGAAAACAGGCTCTGTGGAACCTAGTCGGACTTTCCCGGTCAACAAATGTTAAATAAATAAATAAAAATAAATAATTAAAGTTCATGAAATTAGTATTGTTTCAGTCTTCAGTCTTTGATGTCAGCCAGAAATGCTCTTCGCAGCACCCGCAATGTGCTCAGCAATGACTCCTCCTGCAATTCGTACAGAGTTACATGTATTGGTAACATATCTAAATATGACTGTAGGTTCTGTTTTATAAAACCTGGTGCTCCTACTATTGCAACTGTCTGTGTATCATATTGCTCTTGTTTCTGCATGCAGATCTTGATATTTTATGACTTTATGACTCTCTGTACACAAGACACTGTGCTCGCTGGTTGTAGCGATTTCAGTGATCAATCCCAGGTGATGTAGACATCATCATTTTCTATGATGCTTTGTATGTCATGCTTCCAGTGTTTTTCAGCTACTTCAATATTATAATGTTTGCACAATCCCCAGTGCAACAGTCTTGCCACATTATTATCCTTTTTAGTATACAGTCCTTCAATCATTAGTATGTTACAATCAGCAACGAGGTGTGCGACTGTTTCCAATTCGATTTTACAAACCTACACTTGTCTGTTTCTCTCGCATGTTCAATGGACTTTGTAAACCAACATGTACATAGCCCGCTATCTTGGGCCACTAATATTAACCTTTCATCTTTTGGTTTGAATTTGCCTCTCCTTAACCATTCCTGCATTTGATCCTGATTAACATGGGGTTCTTCCAGGAGTTTTCTGTACTTGCAAATATATTTATGCATTTTCTACATTTCTTGTCTGCTCATCTGATCCTTTAGCTTATATTCTTTTTTTGTTATTTGGCACATTAATTTGCTGCCTGATTTGTATCTACTTCTGGTTTGATTTCCATTCCTGCTTGACGCAAATATACTGCTAGACTAAGCAGGAAGTCATCTTAGATTTATTCCCCTCATATTTTAAAACCTTCACTACATTTGGGTCTTGTGAGGTCAGCAGATATGTACAGTCCCACGAGTACAGATCTATACATGTAATCAATTTCAAGGAGGCCCATACCTCCTTCAGAACAGGGAATGTATAATCTTGGTATGTACTGATTTTTGTAAATCATACGATGAGCATGAAGCATCCTTCTTGTTTTCCTATCTACTCTATCCAAAACCTTTTGGGCCAGTCAATCATTCCAAAACTGTAAGTTAAGACAGGATGAGCAAATTGGTTTATAGTTTGAATTTTGTTCCAAGATGTCAGCACTGTTTTCAAGATTAATTTACATCTTCTAAAATATTCCTTATTGAGTTTTATTCACATTTGTACATGTTTTATTGTTGATCCTTCATCATTTCCCAAATATTTATACACTCCCTCTTGCTCAAGTTCTTTTTTATCCCATTCTTGTCCCAAACTGATGTTTTCTAGGTGCTGCAGGTTTCCTGCTTTAAAGGTTGCTTTTGCACATTTATCAAGATCAAATGGCATTCTTATATCATCTGAAAATTTTTTGACAACTTGCAGTTGTGCTTTCAGTTCTGCATCTAATGAGCTATACAGTTTTAAATCATCAACAAAGAGAAGATGAGCAGTCTTTATACTTTGTTGTTTTCTAGGAGCCAAATTATAGCCATGACCTAAGCTGTTAAGTAGACAGCTTAATGGGTGAAGGGCAAGGCAGAATAGCAGCAGTGCCAGAGAGTCACCCTGGAAAACCGCCCTTTAGATTTTATCCCTGGAAAAATAATTTGTCCTTTATCGTGGCTTAATTGCAAAGTGGTCTGTCACTGTTTCATGGTTACTGTGATGTAATTGATCAGTGCAGGGTGTATCTTATAAATTTATAAGCACTCTTTTATCCATAAATGTGGGATACTGTCAAATGCTTTTTTGTAGTCAATCCATGCCATACTTAGATCCTTCCCCTTTTTATAGTTCTCCACTATGACTTTATTTAGCAACAAATGACCATTTGTTCCACATGACTTTCTTTTATTGCCCTAATTTAGTTTTCTTCTAAATGACTATAAACTGTCAGCATCAATTCCAATGTATAGTTTATATGTCATCGGAAGGCACATTATTGGTCTATATTTTTTAGGGTAGCTTGCAGGTTCACTCTTAAGTAGGAAGATTGTTTTTCCTGTTGTTAGCCAGGTTGGTGTCTTTTCTGGATGTGCATATAAATAGTTCTTACTCATGGCTAAATCTTCATGCAAAGATATTAATACTTTTAGCCAGAAGTTAGGCACTGCATCTGGGCCTGGGGTATTGCAATTAGAGGCTTTTCTTAACTTTGTTTCCATCTGTCTGGCTGTTACTTCATCCCATTCATATCCTGTATATTTGAACTTCTTATTCTTTCTTTTACTTCTTCTATTCATTTAGTATCTTTGTTATGTTCCAGTGGATCTTTATAGATACTTCTCCAAAATGTATCTATTTCTTCTTTTTTAGGTGGTCTTTCAGTTCTTTTTGGCTTGTTTCCCAGTTTTCTATAAAACATTTTTAGGTCATCAATAAATTGCTAATTTTGTGCATTTCCTTTATATCGTCTAAGTTTTTCCACCTGTGCTGAGATTTTTAGTTTGTTATTTACAATAGTACATGATAGATCCTGATCTGTTCTAATATTGTGCATTGCTTTTATCACATCTATCTTTCTGAGTATTTTTGTTGATCTATTCCCTCTTTTATACTCTTCTAACAGTGACACTTGTCTTAGTTTCTTTATAGTTTTCTCTAGTCGATACCTCCATGATAGTATTCCATTTCTCCCCGTCCTTTCCCTTACTACCCTGTGTTCTTGTGGTAGAACTTTATCTGTTATTAAATTAGCTGCACAGTAATGTATGCTGTTTACTTCTGTTATATCGCATGGATCTCTATGGACATTCCTAATTACTGTGTTCATTTAAGCCTTCTGTATGGCTATTCATGTAGTATGCAAGGAGAATTTTTTCTTTCTCAAACTAGGAAGTTGTCAATTTTGTCTCCGATTTCTACTATATGAGCCTGAAAAGAATCTGATCAAGTCAAATTCTTAGTTATTTGAAGGTGATCATGTTTTCAGAAGTGTGGTTCTTCCTGTCTTTAATGAGAATGTTGGAGTTTCTAGTTTTGATTTTGCAAGAGTTTACTTGCATATTATTGGTGTTAATCCAAGAGGCAAGAGTAAGAGAGAAGGAGGGAGAGAGAAGGAGATAAAGTTGTTTTCAAGTTGCTGCTGGATATCTGACTCTGAGAAAATGAACTTGTATATTACGATATTATCAGCTTACAAAATGATGGGGGAAAGTAGAAGGTCATTGGGAGGTTGGTTGATGAAGATAGAGAAAAGATGTGGTAGAAGGGTCGATCCTTGGGAGGATCACTGGGGAATGCCTTTGGTGATGAGTGCTTCATTATGAATGATCTTTTGTTGAGTAAGTGTAACCATTTAACCCACTACTGCTGCATCTTGGGCGTAATGTAACAGATATTTGCCTGAGGTTTCACATGTCATACTTGATGGGTTAAGTCTGGAGCCATTTTACTCACTATTGCTCTATCTCATGACAGTGGTCTGCCTCTGTCTCACTTGTCACACTCAATATGTTGTGTCTTGAGTTAATTTCTCTTCTGAATTCCACCAATATGTAGGGTGCCACGGGGCTGTCTTCTGGGTACTGTGCTGTTCTATTTGCCACATTTAAGGGACATTATTCACAGGTGAGGTTTGCAGTTTTATAATTATATTGAGGATTTGCGACTTTACCTCTCCTTCCCACAAGATTCTCTATTGGCCTTAAATAAACTTGCTTTGAACTTGTTATGCACCTTTTAATAGGTGATTGTGTCCATGTCGCCGTCTGTCATTATTCTCTTTCTATGTTGTCCACTGTTATCACCTATAAGAATGACAAACTGGAATTTCTGTCAAAGATGTGCAATTTAGGTATGATATTTGATGAGCAGCACATTTTAAGAACTAGATGCCTGCTGTTGTTAAGTACTCTTACTATTATCTGATGAAAATCTCCATAATTAAGCATCTAATCCTATTGGCTGATTTATCTATGACTTTGCAAGCTTTAGTTTCCTCACAATTGGACTACTTTAATGCCCTATAGTAGAGGATGCCAGACATTAAACTTGACCAACTACAACTAGTGCAGAATTCATCAGCCTGGCTACTTGGTGTGGCATCTAAATGCATCACATTATGCCAGTGTTGTGGGATCTGCACTAGTTGTATTTCCAGTCTACTATTGTCTATAAAGTTCTCATCCCGATATATCTTTCCATTCACAACTTGACAAAGCTGCTCATCTGTTACCAGGATACTCCCTCTTCACTTTTTAACATTGAGTTGCTTAGGTTTCCCAGGGTTTGGAGAATTTATGTGACAGATCAGAAGCCCATATCTCAGCCACTTCCTACCTGAGTGATTTAGGTCAATCCTGATACTTTATGGTTTCAGGCACTTACTGAAAACCTATCCTTGTTGTCCTTATTTACATGAGTTAGCTGTAAAATACTGTATATTTTATTTTTTGTACATCCTCTTTTATTTGTCTATACTTGTTTCCTGTGTCTAATTCTCTCATTATTTGCAGCAATCCTTAGTCCACAGCCTACTCCTTGTAGGTACCTGTTTTACAGGGTGGCCACAGTGGTGCAGTGGTTAGCATTGCCGCCTCACAGCAAGAGGTTCTCCAGGTCGATCCTCAGCTGGGGTGCCTTCTGTGCGAAGTCTGCATGTCCTCCCTGTGGTCGCATGGGTTTCCTCCGGGTGCTCCGGTTTCCTCTCACATCCTAAAGACATGCTGTAGGTGGATTGGACACACTAAAAATATGCCCTAGGCATGAGTGCATGCATGTGTGTGCCTTCTGTGGAAGGTTGGGTGCCGGGCTGGCAATTCAACACCGTAAAACTCCACTGCCAATCATTAGCAGACGGTGATCCGCTGTGGCGACTCCTAACCGGGAAAAGCCAAAAGAAGAAGAAGAAGGTACCTGTTTTACACATTAATGTTCTTATACTTTGCAGTAGTTCTTACTTTATAAACACTTAAATAAACTTGAACTGGAACTCTTAATCTGTTGAAACTACTAGAAACACTGAATTAAAAAAAATGTAATGCATTCCAAAGACATTCATCTGGAGCCTTTCTCCCCAGGTCTCCTCTGAAAAATGGGCTCTGTCCCAGTCGGACTTTCCCAGTAAACATATGTTAAATAAATGTTAAATAATAAATAAATTAATAAACAAAAACAAATGCCAAATCTGGGTAAGTTCTAAGACGTTTTCTAAATTCAGAAGGGTGCCTGATATTGATGAAGTCAAAGCAACTGTAAATATGTCAAAGCTTCATGATAAAGCATCATATGAATTTTTCAGATAGCTTTCCAAGTTCATACTTACCTTCCCTGAGATTCCTGTTCCATTAAGACAGCTACTGGGACATAGAATGCCATAGTCTTGGCCAATGAAACAAGTGAAAAGCTTTAATGAAATTCTGAGGCATTTGGTCAGTACAGCATATGTGCTTAAAGTCTGCGGTGTTTTACATCTTGATGCTTAAAAGGTTGAGGCTAGCCAACAGACTCTTGGTGTAGTTGTACTCTAGGAAAGAAGACAAATAGCTTATGCTTCCAGATATTTGACTAATGTGCAAACATACTTTGCCAAAGTAGGAGATGTTAGCCGTAGCCTTGGGTTTTACACATTTTACAACAATATATATGGTAAAATATTAATAACGGAATCGTGTCATAAACAACTCTAGAGCATATTCAAAAACTATCTACAAGAATCACCTATAGGACTGAAAAAGGAATGGTAATATCTTTGAAAACATTATGATCTGCAAATCCAATACAAAACATTGTAAACTAATGCACACAGCTGCTACTCTGAGAAGTGTATACATTCATGTGTGCGACCTGTAGCGGTACTAGGGATTGTTTAAATGCCTATATCTCCAAAAACCTAGATTTTCTTAAAACATGTACAAATGCAAACTTTGTGTGTGATTTGGTTATATTGGGAAGGCCAGATTATGCTAATTTATTTTATGTAGTCATCCAAGTTTATATTCCTTACTGAGATGAGATTTTTCATATTCAAGACTTATTCTTTAAAGGTAGCAATGCCACTGTTCATGCCCAACTGCATAAATAAATATTAAATACAATTCACGAGTCACAATTAGACATGAACAAAGGTAAACAAATGGCTTATGATATTCTTTGTTGGTATAATATATCTACTCAACTAGAACAGATAGCATAGAAATAAAATGTAACATGTTCAGAAACCAAAATCAAAACACAGATGTTAGCACATGACTTTCTATGTTTACCTGGATGAAAGTTGAAGCTAATTTGTTTCAGTATAAAGATATGCCTTACTTCTTGTGTGTAGGTCAGTACTCAAAAATTTCCAAAAGTAAAAGTGCTGTTAATGAGATGAAATCATTCTTTGGAAGATTTTGAATTCCTGATGAAGTAATGTCAGACAATGGTCCACAGTCTGTGAGCAAGAAATCTCTTAAATTTGAGACTCTATGAGAATACACTGCAGGCACAGTACTTCAGGTCCAAGGTATCCTCAAAGTAATGTACATTTGCTACAAATAGTCAAAACTGAAAATTCTCATCAGGAAATTAGAGAATCATAAAGGCTATTTATCTAAATTTTAATACAGAAATACACCACTGCAGTCAGTATGGGTTCATGCTCCAGCTGATTTGTTAATGGGTAGGTAGAATCTAAAGACTGAAGTCAATATTGTCTGTGGCCTAACAGCTGATACATACACTCTCACACATGCATGCACACACACACACACACACACACACACACACACACACGCACACACACACACACACACACACACACACACACACACACACGCACACACGCACACACGCACACACACACGCGCAAGCACACACCTTTAATGCTGAGAAGATCTAGCCCCACATAACAGATGCTTAGATTTATTTTTCTGTATTGGCACTGCTATACAACATAAGGTGGATGTTGCACTCCTGAGATGCTAACCTTTGGCTGACCCCTTAAACCTAGGTTCCATCTGCAGAGTCAGTGTGGTATCCCAGGTAGATATAAATACTTCACGGAACAGAAGAAAATAATGCAGACATATCTCTGGTGTCCTGGTCATTAAAATACTACTAAGGTCTTCCATACAACAGGTTTGTTGGGACTAACCTAGTCAAAACAAACATTAAAAAATGTCTACATCACATTTTTGCTACTAACTACTGAGTTGTCACTGGAAAGGCAGTGTAAATAGAAATTTTATTATAGGAGATTGACAAAAACTGTCTGTATTTTATTGAATGGAGAATTAGGATGAAACTAGGCAAAAGTAAAGATTCAATTGGTGTCTAGTTTAAGACATAATTATCAGCTGTATTGTTTCCTAGATCAGATAAATAGTACAACATTCTAATCTATAAGTGCACAGAAGAAACGTGAAATATTTGGTTAAACTATTTGATCCAGGAACCAGTCATTTCTCTTTTGGTCTGGACATGGAGAAGTTATTATTATTATAATTTTTTTTCATGTTTTATTTTGCTGATTATCGGAGCTGATGAAAACAGTATCATCATCTCAGAGTAAAATGCAAAGATGGAAGACCATGTGTGCTGACTCTATAACCATTAACAGATCTTAACACAGAGAATAGTTAGCTTTCTAATTACATTCAAGCTGCTAAACTGAGAGTTCTGTCAAAACTACTACTTGTAAATATTCTAGATTTGAGAGTATGATTTAAAAATATAGTGACTGTATATAGACCAATATGTCAAATATACATTTTTTTCAAAAAATCAAGTAACTTTTCATTATTGAATTTATTGTGTACATCAAATGACACACCTAGTATGCTGATAGAGTAGAATTTCTTGTACCAATATGAGTAACATAATTATAGTAGACAGATATTTTACAGTAATGGAGAAGTTGCAATATAAAATATGTGAAATATTAATGTGTATATGCCTTTAAGGCAGCTAATGCTGAAGTAATAGTGTGACATGAGACTCTGCCCTCTGACTTAGTCAGCAGTTAAGTGTCAAGGTACAAACAGCTATGCCTCAGCCTCTTTACCTGGTAATCTTTGGTAACATTTATATTGTTTTGAAAACGTATACTCAGATGTTGGCTGCAGTTCAGTGTTGGTATCAGAAATGAATCCAAGAACCTGGTTTGTGGATAGAACCCTTAGTGTTATGATCTTCCTAATATTCTAAGCCACTAGCATTGATAGTAATTATCTCTGATGTTGCACCCTGAGGGCAAGGAGAATGGCCTGAGTGCAACAGTCCCTTTCAAAGGATACACAGTTTGGTTAGTTATTCATTATTGCTTACTTGGCCACTATATGAGTGTCTGTCACTAGGATATACTACTGAGTTCCATAACGATCATATCTGAAATCAATACACAAATGCACTTTTAAATTTTAGGTTCTCAGAAGTACAGGCCAACATGGGAGGACTTTGGCTGACAAAGTTTGCAGACGACTGCAAACTGGGCGCCATAGTGGAAAGTGCATCGGACACGGATATCCTTCAGAAGGGACTCACGGAAACAGATAGCTGGTGCCAGAGCCATGGCCTGAAGTTAAATGCCAAAAAATGTATAGTCATACCCTTCGGGAAAAACAAGGTAACCCCAAGCTACCATATAGGTGGCAATCCACTAAGCACAGAAGAGGTTATCAGGGACCTGGGGACCCAGGTTGACAGTGGCCTTTCTTTTGACACTCACATTGCTAAAGTGGTTAGAAAGACCTTCTACATTGCCCACCTGATCATGAAGGGATTCACATCCAGATCTAGTGAGGTCATTGTTCCCTGTACTCTTCACTTATCAGACCAATGATCGAGTACAATGCCCCATTCGGGATGTATCTCACCCGACATCTGCAGCAATTGAGAGACCCCAAAAGTTCCTCACCAAAAGGATAAAGGGACTCCAGAATCTGTCATATGCTGCCAGATTGAAGAAACTCCAGCTCTATTCAGTCGCATACCGTCTGCTCAGAGGTGACATGTGCCTGACATACAAGGCCATGTCCAACCGGAATTAATGGACATGCTCCACCTCAAAATCCAAATCCACCAAAACCACTAGAGCAAGCGACTTAAACCTTAGCACGGATATAAATAGGATGTGCTGGAGGGATAGATTTATCACTCAGAGACTCCCTATGCTGTGGAATAAAATCCCGGTCCATGTGAGGCAGAGCACCTCGCTGACTCTGTTCAATAGAAATCTAGACCTGTGGATGGGAGATCGGGGTACATGTCAGGGTCACAGGTGGACAGAGGGACAACAAACTAAAGGGCACAGTATTTTTTCATATAAGGAAAAATTTGGGCTAGGCTTATAAATGCCTTAGGGCAGATAACCTAGTATAAACCTATGAACCTAAATATTTCATCAGCATTGTAACCCTTTATTATTATTCATGAGTCTTCTTCAGTCTGATCCCTTCTAAACACATGTAGTTCCTCCAGCATCATCTTACTCTGTCCCATACACTATTGAGTTTGGGAGAAATGCTCATTTTGGTGTAATGTGGGATATGCAAAGACAACCAACAACAGTGATTATTTTTAGAAGGGATTATTCTTGTATCTGCTTAGTTAGTCCTTATCCATGACAGCCATGCAAAGCTTCCAAGAGGAGTCTGTATAAACACCCTCCTTTGTAAGCACTCAGATTTTTTTAGTTATTTAGCATTTGCCTGCGGGTTAAATGCACAGGTCTGAAAACCCTTCTCAGGCATGACCATAATGGCTAAACAGTTACATAAATGACAAAAATAGAGCAATATTTCTATGGCAGAATATCAGTGCCATCACATAAAGCTGACAGAACATCATTGTTATAAAGGTGAGCATTACAGTGGATTTCTTGTCAGGTTACTATAGCATATCAATGAATTGTGTGCAAACAGGGTTAACACACAAAAGTGTAAATAGCAGCATGTTAATAATATAGATAGTAGAATACTGAAGTATCATACAAGGCAGAAGGAAAGAACAGGTAAGTCAAATATCAGTGGTGCAGCGGTAGCACTGTTGCCTCACAGCAAGAGGTTCTCCTGTTCGATTCTCGGCTGGAGTGCCTTCTGTGTGGAGTCTGCATGTCCTCCCCACGGTCGAGTTGCATTCAGAAGACATGCGTGAATGGGTGTGCCTTTGTTGAAGGTTGGGCGTCAGGCTCGCAACTTGGCACCATAAAAATCTACTGCCAATCATTAGCAGACCGGATTTCCGCTGTGGCGACCCCTAACTGGGAAAAGCCGAAAAGACAAACATTTGCAGTTCATAAATCAGTAGCACATGCCTTTAGTCAGTATAGTATTCCATAAAAACTGCTACTATGTTTAAACACTGGGAAAAATGTAGAGAGCCCATCCACGTTCCTATTCCCATGAATAGTGGGTGATGCCCTGATGCGTAAAGGAGAATCCCATTATTTTTTTAATTAAAGACAAGTGAGAGTAGCTAATTAATATATGATTGACTGAATGAGATATAAAGGAAATAGTGACAAATGAAGTGTGCTGGTGTTAGCATATTACATAAATATATACATATTTACAGTCATTCAGCTGTGATTTGCTTGTTAGTCATTTTACGGTATTGAGTCAGATGAAGAGTTAATATTTAATCTTTGCTAATTATCTAGGTGTGTTGAATAAAGTGCATTGGAATTTATCTTTGAGGTGATGTTCTTCATTCCACATTGCTGCAGTCCTAACTATTGGGTAGTCCGCTGTCCAGTCGGCCCGAATACCAAAGTATATGGCTGACGTCGGTCAGGGCGCATTAGACTGACGTCAGTACGTCAGGGTACTAATGCGCATGACTGACGTCATATCCCCAGTCTTTTTTGCCGCATGGTCCGATGCAGAAGCAATTTTGCGAGTGCAGGTTGGCGTTCTGAAAGTTTCTGAAGTCAGAGTTTCAGACCGAATCAAAGTTGGCTAAGTACCCCGTTGGGGATTATTTTGGTTTTTTCTTGCCTCAGTATTTAACCGGATGTCAGAAAAAGTGAATAACTGTATTTCTTGTGGGAAACAGATACCTCATAGGGATTATCATACTTTGTGTATACCTTGTTTAGGGCCTGAGCACGACGTTGTTGGATGCCGCTCTTGTGCTAGATTTAACAAACGCACTATTAAGAGAAGGTTGGACTGTGCCAGGTTAGTGTTTGGGAAGCGTTGTAATTATAAAATGCCGCCGGATGCTCCGGCCGCTTCGCCAAAAGCGCAAGGACAAAGCAGCAAAGCCTAGGGGAAGAACGGACAGTCCCAGACGGCGGTTCTTTGGAAGGCTCAGTGGAGGCGGAGGTTCTGCCAGGTGTTTCTTTGGAGTCTCAGGGAGAGACTTTACTGTTATAGCATCTATCCTCTCAGGAAGTAGGCCAGGCTGAGGGGCTTCTCAGGTGGCTGTTCTTCCCTCTCTTCCTAAGGTGGTTAGAGCCTCCCTTCTGTTTCCAAGACTTCTTTGAGAGGAAGCCGAAGTGTAGCTTGAGTGAGGGTTTATGCTAGTGCTTCAGGGTCTTTGCCTAAGAAACATATGCTTAAAATGGCAGAGGATTTGATTACTATGATAAGAGGTTCTCTGCCCCCTCCTGATAAGAGGCCTAGGGTGGAACCTGAGTTTGAGAGTTTTGAGCAATGTTCGGAGGCTTCTGAGTCTTGGCTGAAGACTTGCAGGAGTATCCTCCTTATTCTGATTCTGATGTGGATGATTCTACTCCTTGGCTTCCCCTCCTGAGGATTTTTCATTTTCAGAGACTCTGCATTCCATGAGGGAGCATTTTAAATGGGAAGGTCAAGATTTCTCTGATTCCAGGAAAAGGCTTAGGGAATTCTTGTTTTTACCCCAGCATAGGCCTTTGGCTATACCTCCTGTTCTGAATGTGGTGGAAGAAGTTTCTGCAGAGGCTTCCCTGAATCCTGATTCTTTGCCTCCTGCCCCAGTTAAACCGGATAGGTATTATAGGGTGCCTGAAGCTCATAAGTATCTTTTAAGAGTCCTAGGGCAGACCCGAAACTGTCTCTCAGGGGCCTAAAGGTGTGAAGGCCTCAGTTGTTAAAAATCCTGTCCCTCCTGATAAAGAGGCAAGGGCTTTGGATAGATGGGGAAAGAAAGTGTATACTTCTTCCACTTTAGCCATGAGGGCGTTGAATTGTCAGTTTCACATGTTAAAATATCAGAATTATCTCCTTTCACAACTGAAATCTAAGGTGGATGCTCTGGCGGAAGGTATTGAGTGTAAAGAGTTGCAGGATTTAGTTCATGTGTCTGTACAGGTGGGTAAACATTCCTTGCAGTGTGGTTTTGATGCTGTGCAGGCCTCCTCGAGGGTGGCTGCCACTGGTTCTGTTCTTCGAGGCACGCCTGGTTGAGAGATCAGAATTTAGCTGAGCATGTTAAAACGAGGATTTTGGATGCTCCTTTACAGTCTGATGTGTTGTTTGGTTCACCTGTGGAAGCAGTCTTAAAGAAAATGGAGGACAAGGCTAAGTCTATGCAAACTGTTAAGGATTTTTGCAGGTGCAGCCTCCAAGTTTAGTAGAAATTGGCCTTCTAAGGGATGGACTTATCCTGCTTATGATTCCCAGTCTAGGGGTAGGTCTAGACGTGGTAGGGGCAGAGCTCAGGGTTCCTTTAGGCCTAGGACAGGAGTTCCCCTGCTCAGACTTCTAGTGAGGGCAGGGGTCAGTCCTTTCGTAAGCAGACCCAATGACCTGCCTTTCCAGCTGCCAGTTCATTCTCGCCTGGCAGCACCTTTGGGAGGAAGGCTGTCTCTTTTCAAAGAAAATTGGGATTTAATTACCCAAGACAGATGGGTTCTGGATATCATTCACCACGGTTACAGGTTTTATTTCCATACCTTGCCTCCTTTCAAAGGCATGCCAGACATTCCTCCTCTACAAAGAACAGAGGCTCACAAGCAAATTTCTCTGTTGCTCCAAATAGGGATTCAGCCAGTTCCTGTACCAGAAAGAGGCCTAGGATTTTATTCTCGCCTGTTCCTAGTACCGAAGAAGGGGAACACGTGGAGACCAATTTTGGATTTATCTATCCTCAACACTTATCTGGACATTCCCAAGTTCAAAATGTTGACGTTACAACAGCTTTTACCTCTGCTGGGCAAAGGTCACTGGATGGTAACTTTAGATCTCAAGGAAGCTTACCTTCATGTGCCTATAAGACTAACTTGCAGGAAGTATCTGCGTTTTCGAGCTGGAAATTCTCATTATCAGTTCTCTGCATTGCCCTTTGGCTTATCTACTGCACCCAGAGTATTCACAAAGGTTCTGGCTCCAGTGATAGCTTACTTCAGGCTAAAAGGAATTCAAATCTATCCTTACTTGGACGATTGCCTGATTCTGGCTCAAGAAAAGGAAGATCTTCTACAGCATTTGGAATATGTCATAGCAGTGCTAAGATGCCTAGGGTATTCTGTGAACGAAATAAAGTCCAGTCTAGTACCCTCTCAAGACATGTGCTTTCTGGGTGTGAGACTGAATACAGCAGCCCAGATGGCCTTTTTAACCCCGGACAAACAAAAGAATCTTTCCAATTACTTCCATTACCTATCTCTTCAGTCCGGGCTGACTGCAAGGACAGTCCTTCAAGCCTTAGGGTTCATGGCATCTTGTATTCTGGTGCTTCCCAATGCCAAACTGCATATGAGGAAGCTGCAATGGTATCTCAAAATGTATGGACACAGCACTGCCAGGATTTGGACACTGTCATTCAAATAATACCTTGCATTCAAAAGGAATTTTTGTGGTGGGCTCAGGAATGTCACCTAAACAAGGGACTCTCTGTGACCCGCCAGAGGCGAGTCAGATTCTAACGACAGATGCCTCAGACATTGCTTGGGGAGCTCATCTAAATGGAAAGTGGATACAAGACAAGTGGCCTGCCAGACTACAGCATCTACATATCAACATGAAAGAGATGTTAGCAGTCCAGTTTGCATTAATGGCTTTCAAGGAATTACTTCTTCCAGGGCAGGTGTTGATTCTAACAGACAACACAACTGTCATGTGGTACATCAACAAACAATGGGAACACATTCTTACCCATTGTGCAGGCAAGCAATGATTTTATGGGAGACTGCGCTCAGCTTGCAACTAACTCTTCAGGCAAGGTTTCTGCCGGGAGCACAGAACTCCTTAGCAGATGTGTTAAGCAGACAAATCATGGATCCCCACGAGTGGAAACTGGATCTTCATGTATTTCAAAATTGACAGTGTCATGGGGAACTCCAGACATAGATCTGTTCGCTTCTCCACTAAACCACCAGCTGCCAAAGTTTTGCACAAAGAGGTTTCATCACACAGCTTGGAAAGTGGATGCTCTTTCTTTCAGTTGGAAAAATCTTCATGTGTATGCGTTTCCACCTCTGCCTCTTCTTCCAAAGGTGCTTCTAAAGGTCAGACAAGACAAGCCAAGGATGATTTTAATAGCTCCAGATTGGCCTCGGCAGCACTGGTACCCATTACTGAGGAGTCTGGTAAGGAAGCCTCCATGGCCTTTACCTTTGATTCCACACCTGTTGTCTCAGAGGGACGGTCATCTGCTCAATGTCAAGCTTCACTCTCTTCATCTAACAGCCTGGCATATTCTGTTTTGAAAGACAGCAGGTCTCAACTTCCTCAACAAGTTTTAAATGTGATTATGGAAGCCAGAAGACCTAGTACAAGGAAAGTGTCAGAAAAATGGAAGAGATTTTTATTTTGGAGTGCAGCAAACAATTTGGAGATTTCTGAGCCTAATTTGAGTGTGACTCTTCAATATCTTACTGAGTTATTGGACAAAGGTTTGTCTTTCTCTTCCATTAAGATTCATGCTGCAGCAATTTCAGCTCACTATGATTGTGACCCACCATTGTTTCATCCTTTGTTCAAGCAATTTCTTAGAGGGGCAAAGAATATAAGACCCCGAGCTCCTACTCCTGCTTGGGATCTCAATTTTGTGTTGGAGAAACTTACTCTACAACCTTTTGAGCCTGCGGCTACTGCTGAATTGAAATACTTGTCATGGAAGACTGCTTTTTGTTGGCCATTACTTCTGCAAGAAGGGTTTCTGAGTTGCAGGCCCTTATGGCAGTGGAGCCTTTTTTGATTTTTCATAAGGATAGGGTATCTTTACGTACTAATCCTTCCTTTATGCCTAAGGTGGTTTCTAGTGTGGCTTTAAACCAAACTATTCATTTGCCTACTTTTTATGCAGAACCCCAAAATAAAGGGGAAAAGATTTTGCACACTTTAGATGTACACAGGCAATTGCGTTATTATTTGAGCAGGACTAAGGATTTTAGGCAGTCTCAGCAGTTGTTTGTTTCTTTTGCTTTGAGTTCACAGGGCAAGCCCGTGTCAAAACAAACTATTTCTAGGTGGATTGGGTGTTGCATTGCATTTTGTTATTCCCATCATGGCAAGGAGATTCCAGCTGGGATTAGGCCTCATTCCACTAGGGCTACTGCCACTTCAACAGCATTTCTAAGGGGGGTGGCAACTAAGGATATTTTGGAGGCAGCTACTTGGAGTTCAGTGCATTCTTTCTCTAAGCATTATCACCTTCCTCTCTACTCTAAGTCTAGGGCTGGTTTTGCCACAGCTATTTTGCAAGGCATGTTGTCAGTTCCTGCTTCCTTATGATTTGCCAGCCTCCCTTACCTCTGCTTTGGGATTCTACCCAATAGTTAGGACTGCAGCAATGTGGAATGAAGAACATAGTACAGTTTTGTACCTACCATAAATGTAGATGTTCGAGGATCCACATTGCTGCAGTCCAATTTACCCTCCCTCCTTCCCTCTGTGTTTAGGGGTGGTTGTGTAGGTGAGGTTGTCTTCTGCTAATTTTGTATATATTGTACATATTTTTGGTGCAGGTATGTTTGGAGTTTTTGGGTTTTGGCCTTATCTTTTCAGGGTCTTCTGACATCTGGGGCAAGAAAAGACTGAGGATATGACGTCGGTCATGCGCATTAGTACCCTGACGCGTCAGTCTAATGCGCCCTGACCGACGTCAGCCATATACTTTGGTATTCGGGCCGACTGGACAGCGGACTACCCAATAGTTAGGACTGCAGCAATGTGGATCCTCGAACATCTACATTTATGGTAGGTACAAAACTGTACTTTTTCTATGAAGGTTTCTAAAATTAGGATAATTATTGGTGCATGCAATTTTTGTGGTAATTTCCAAGGCACTTCCCCAACCAGAATTGTCAGAATGGTAGCACTAACATTTCTCATCCTCCCACCATATTGGGATAGTAGTTCACTTGTCATTTAATCATATTTCTACATCCAGCAGGTGCAACTTGCCTCCACTGTCAAAAAGAGTCACCAGTGATAACGTAGGACATGTTCTCCAGATAAACCAGTTTCACCTTTTTTTTTCCTCTTTAGTAGAAAGACCACTTACTGACAAAATACTGTACCAAATATATGGTCCCATCACAAAGCTAGTTCATTTAAACTTTAGACATGCATTACAAATGTATCCATTATATAACAACTTTCAACCACTCAAAGTTAAGTAAAATGTATGTATATTACTATGTACCCAGAGGTAATAAAACAACTTCCTTCAGAAGTGTGCCTCCCAAGTGTCTCAATACATGCATTGGATATCACAATACCTCAGAATGTCTTATGCATCATCTTCTGCATTTGTTTATCTATTGCATACACTTCTTATGAATTCCACTAAGAATAATACCTTTCTACATAAATATCTGTAACTTTCAAAAATTATTTTTCCCTTCTTACAGCTGACAATCAGTTGGCACCACCTCATCAGCTCATGAGGAAATAGAGGACACTAGTGCATAACCCTACTGCTGCTAAGGAGAGTGCCCTTACCCTCCACCACCCCCCTGCAGCATCATGATTTCTGTGACTGCTGCCTTTAAGAGGTGCAAGCACTCACATATAACCTCCTTACCTAAGGGTATACCCACTTAATGCACAGAGCTCACAGGCCTCTTAATGCTGCTATTGCAGCAAACCTAGGCTGCCTCCCTCCTACTAGGATGATCAAATTGACTTTAGCTACTCCCTCCTGTCTTCTGCTGTGTGGTCCTCCATCACCAGCATTGCTAGTCAAATACAGGTCGTCTGGTGTGAAGTAAGGACTTTAACCCTGTACACCACAAGGCCATGCAACCTTCAAAACTTTTAAGAAGTGTTCACCCTTTTAAAAGAAAGAGACTGTCACTGGACCTAGCTTATACAAATAAACCAACTTGATTTGGACAACTTTCACATTTGGGTTGTGGAGTGCTAAAATAATTTTTCCATAACACAATATGCCCTGAATTTTAGTCTCTCTTTTCTTGCCTTCCAGATCTTAGTAGCTAATATGAGCCATTTGATATTTGGCAAATGTTTATACTTATGTACTTGCAAATTAAATTGCAAACTTGCAGTAATCTGGTAAAGAAACCATGGCATTTCACCTGAACATATAAACTGCCACTAAATTAGTTCTCTCTTAGCCGCACCATATGGCTTTATGGTGTCTAAGTAATAATTATTAGTTATGATGTTTGACATATATTTCTGCAGTAGTGCCAGTGGGGAAATGCTGTCCAAGCCACATCACAGCCAAAACAAATTGGTATTATGCATTGGCTGTCATGTGTACGTATAAACGGGTTTAGAGCACTGGATCAAATGCACAGTGTGCCATCACTCACTAGATCGGTGTCATAATGCAATGTCACTAATATTGACATGTTCTGTGCATGCTCCGCAGATGACCTCAGAGCAGACTAAACCAAAGTCAGGTGTTTTTGTAGAGGGCAAGTCCCCATGCACCACCATGTGATGTGCTGTACCCCCCACATGCCATGCTAATTATATACATAAATGGCAATATTGCACAATCCCCAGAAAAAGTGAATATTCCCCTACCCAGGGACTGTCACTACTGAACACCTGTCAACCATATGTCTGTGTCAACCAAATGGTACCAACCAGACAAGTGTCAGCACACTATTTGTTTGATTGGCTGTCCTACACATATATATTAGATATATACAAATAGTTTTGTTTTACAGAGTCTAATTAATGAGAGGGATAATTTTTTTAAAAAAAACTAGTATTTCTACTGCTGTGCACACTTTTCACATCTCCTTGTTTTTTTTTCGGAATGTCTCTGATTTTGCCTCTGTTTTTTTCTGCACCCTTTTTAAAATAGACTACACAATAAGGAATCCCTAACACATATCAGACTACATCCCACTATAACACAACAATCATCCCTTTCAAAGATCACACAAATGTGCATTTACATAACTGTGCTTTTACTCTTTTTCATAAACATCAGATCTGGTTGACCATATGTGTAGTCAATCAATGTGGAGAAATATGTATGTCACATTAGGCTGCTGTGCTGAAGCAAATATGAAACTAGCAATTTCCTATCCATCATCTAAGGGTATGCCCTGTGCTGTCATAACCCTCTGATGGATGGGGCTGTGCTGACAAGTGTTCAGCCCACAGTTAGTTCCCTGTTACTGCACTGTAGTTGCTGCTGGCCTGCCTGTTCCTGTCTTGTGTACAAAACTGGGGTTTGGGTATGTAACTTTCCACTGGGTCTAGCTGTTACTCCAGTATATTATGTCAGGGGTCAATTATAGGTACTTTAGCTGCTGCACTGTGGCTCTGTTAAGATAAAAACCTGCCTGTACTCTAAATGAACCATCTTACTCGGGTGCTAACCCTAACCCAGACCCTAACCCCAACTCTACATATAATGTTACTAGAAATCCTTTCCCTAACAGTACCACTACACAAGACAAAAGAACAGAGAACATACACAACACAAAACAAGAAGTACACTGAGCTATCCTTTTACTTAACCCTTAATCTAACCCTAACCTGTGAACACTTGCTTATTTACACGCAAACTGCTATATCACAATCCTGGACATTTTCACAGCCACCACTTTTTTATTCAGCATTAATTTTCCTGCACACACCTGATTTCCTGTACTATATAAAACTTAATTCAACCATATATGATTCACAACAATGAACATTAACTCATTTTTGCAGTCTTTCTGTTTTAGACACACAACAAATTACCCTACCTTTTGAGTTACAACTTTGTATGGTTCCATGACATTATGTCAAAAGTACAAAATGTGGAACCATTTTTATGCAGAGTACAAACTCCCCTGTACTCCCCATATATGCCAACTCTGGGATCGCACAACAGTAGCGAAAGGGAACTACTTTACAAGAAGGATCAACAGCCTGAGTTAAACCCTGAGCCAGACCCAGTAACGTACTCCTGTCTAAAGAAAATGTAGATGGTTAGATACAAGCTTGGTTTTCTGTGTCTTTTTGACAGGAAAACTGTGGCAAACTGTAAAGTAATAGTAGCAGCTGCTTCCCCATGGATGGGCACAGCATTCTGGCATAACATGGAAGCCATCTCCTTTCCTTCTCCCAGTACTGACAAGAGTGCCTCTCCCTTGCCCACGTGGGGAAGCCAACAGCCACAGAGGATGTGGCTAATTCCCAGCCCATAGTGCCTCTACATGCTACACCAGAGGGACCCAGGGTAAAATATAAGTGGTCTGAGGTACAACAAATGGCCACAATAAAGTCACCCACCTGTGGCTGAGGAAGATTGCTAGCCTGCTGTGGTAACAACAATTAATTTACTTATTTATTGTTTGGTGGAAAAACACAGTAAAATGTACTTTCAAACAGTATGCCAGCCCCACCAAGGAAAAATAAACACAATTTCTCCACTGAAAATATGTTTTCAGATCGTTAACACTACTTTTAAACTGACAGAAAAAAATAGTGCTCCTTTAAGAGTATGTAACAGCCTCAAGGCATTCCCTTAAAACACAATACAACACTCCTAACTTTAAGATAACTTTCTTGAAGAGAAAAAGTAATACAGCATCAATAAATTTAAGAAAATGGAAGTTTTTCCCCAAAGGGAACATATCTGCCCAGCAAAGGAAAGCACAAACCAACCATCGATCCTCAAAAGCATCAGAAAAGCATACTCTTAGACAGCAGGAAAGCTGTAAGGGCTCTGCGCCCAAATTTGTCTTTTAGTCAGACGGTTTGGGTGTGTCAAAGGTGCCCTGAAGCTTTGTAAGCTGGCTGTTATCTTTTTGGCAGGATGTAACCCATATAGTTAAGGCTACTGCAGAAGTGATCAATATGAAGAACATCTACAGGTGCAATACTAGGTCACATAAAGTAATGTAGTCCTGCCTATGTTCTAATTTCTTCCCCCACTCTTACATTATTTCAAATGATGCTGCTGTCCCTTGTGGTAATTCCAGAGGATGTAACATTTCACTTTTATAGTTTCCTTGCCTTTACTGTGCTATATTATTCTAACCTGAATAGCACTTTCCCATTTCCTCTACTAACTAGATCTTGTTGCTGCCTAATTGTACATAACATGTTATATTACAACATAACTAGATACACTAGAGCAGTCAGAAAATCAAAAGTGGCCATGACAATATGATAGCTCTGTCTCACTGGACCAAGCCTGATCAACAAAGTAAAACATAAGACCAGGAAATCTATGATGTACAGTAAAACATATGCAGAAAGAGAGAACTCCACAGCATGCGAATAAAACCACCTAAAACAACGAAATATACGGATCTGGCCACTAGTACTGGAAACTCAGGAAAAACAAAGGAAAGCATTTTTTGGCAGGTGGGGGGGGACAAGCATGCCTGCATACCCATGTCCCTTCCTCAAATATACTAAGTCTGTAGTTGCAGTGATGTGGAAAAAACTTCATTGTGTTAACGAAAAACTGTTCTTTTTCCTCCTCTGAAACATTCTGCAGCTCAAACCCTGTTGTTCAAAACAGCACCTGCAGTTTATAAAGTACTTCATAGATTCATAGCTTAGTACTAGGCTAACTGCCTTTGTGGGCCATTTTAAGCCTAGCCATTTACCCCCTCTGAGAATCAAACCCTGTATGCTGTGTTTGTAAGGTAAACACCTTAACCATTATGCCAACCCTAAAGAAATCTTCCTACTGCCCCAAAACCAGCACCTAAAATCACTAAGTATTCAAACACAGAGACACAAAGCAATAGAAAAGGTATATAAAATAAGAACAGTTGCTGTTAGGGCACTTCCATGTTTCTGGTCCACTGTTACTGGACATAGCACAAGATGTGACAGCATGGCATGCTTCCCATATAGCATGTACTAGAATTTGTATGACTGAGTTAAGTACAGGAAAAGTAGAAGGCTGTACGTTAAGATGCACGTATACTTTGTCTTGTGGTTCATGCTGCTGAGCCAGTCAAAGTTCATATTATCGACTCTTTCACAACTGGCAGAAAACAACTCAGATCACTGACTAGGAATACCAAACATTATTTCCAAGGTAAGTAGGTGACAACAGGACTTGAAACTCTTAATTCGGGATGAATGTGATAGAACAGACAGGAGTATAAGTGCAGACAAATAACTAAAAGTGGAGGTTCTATATCACAGCTATAAATTCTGATATTACAAGTCCCAATACTGCAAAAAGAAACCAATCCCAGCTCAAAAAAACAGTTTTGAAACACAGAAAGAAATGTGTTTCTGCAGTGGACCTTGACACTCTTGTAGCTTTCAGAGTGATGGTGTGGCTCCATATTCGTGATTACTACATTTATTAACTACAAAGCCCATGTACCTTGAACAAGATGGTATACTGTGACATATGCAAACCTCAGACTTGGTATATATTCCATGTACAACCTGTTAATTGCAAGGAGTGTAGGTAGGATCCTCAAAGGTACCCAAAACTGGGTATTGCCCCTAGTCACATCACAAAGTTATGTAGTCCTGGCTATGTTTAATTTCTTTGCCCTCTCTGTGCTAATTCCAGAGTAACCAACCTTTCATTGCTATCATTACCTTACCTTCTCTGTCATGATATACTGTGCTATATTATTGTATCCCGAACAGCCCTTTCCCATGTCATCTGCTAACTAGATCTGGTTGCTGCTTAGTTGTACATAACATGTTAGATTACAACACTACTAGATGCATTAAAGCAGACAGAACCTCAAAAGTGACTGTGAAAATATGAAAGCTCTGTCTCAGTGGACCAAACCTGATCAGTGAAGTAAAAAATAAGACTAATAAATAAAAAAGTGCCATGTTTGAAGAATAAGATGGCACAGAGTCAAAACAGCAATCCACTTCTAATGAGTTCAATGCAGAAAGTGTGAATTATAAACTGCTACTGCAACTAATCTCAGCATTTCAGGATAATCCGTCTGTCATGGATATTGCTAAAGGAGGGGGTCCACACTATAAATACTGACAGGAACATTAAGCAGTCTGATGCTGATCAATTGAAACACATATTCTTTAATTACTTCTTGCATAATTCATAATACCTACATTCAAAAAGTACAAGTTATAATAATTCCATAGATTAATGTCTGCTATAAGCACTTTGAGGGAATACTTAAACATTCTTCCAAATTAATTTCTTAAGTCACAAATGACAAGTGGTGAAAACATTTAGAAACAAGAATGAGGAATGGCCAAAGGCTATTGCAAACAACTCGCTTCCACCAGTATCGATCAGCAAATGTTTGGCTCAAGTCAGAGAAAACTCATAAATAAGAGATCTATGTAGCAAAACAATACAGAAATACATAAAACGCTAGCATTACATTCAGGGATAAATGAGTTATCGTGGGGCATGAGTGATGACTACCATTTTTCTCAGCACTGCTTGAGACAGGTGGTACCTGTTTAGGCAAGCAAAATCCAACCGTTTCAGTGGCACAAAAGTCAGGATTACTGTTCTTCAAGCATGTTTCCTGTAAAACTAAAATCAATATGGATTTCCTAAGAAATTGGAAGTGTGGTGTTGAATCTTAGTAGTACGTTCTCAGACACTTGACAACTTGATCATGTTGAAAATGACATATAGTGATTGCAGGGCTGGTTGTGATAACATAACTTCTGTAACTACTTCAGTCATACACATCTTAATAAGGCAAAATATTTTTGCTGATAGAGGAAATCTGTGTAGTGGTACCATAAAATCACATCTGGAAAACAGTGGCATATGAGTTGCAGGTGGAAGCTATTATATGATTTGGGCTAGCAAACATTTCTGTGTGTCTGTTTGACAGTTTTTGTTCATGGGGGCAGAACTTATGCTCTGGGCTCAGTTTATATGATCTGCATCAAATACATCGTGTCACTTGATATGGTAATGCTTCTTTGCCCTGTGACATACAGTGCTGTTCTGTTCAGAAATATGTCATATCTTACAACCATAAATGTAGCTACACAGGCTGAAATAAATAATCCTCAAAGGAAAGGAGTGAGAAATATTTAATACAATTTCCTTTCATATGTAGACTTTCTACCTATTCATTCATTCTCTGATATTTGCTTTAAACAGTCCAGGGTCATGGGGAAAAGCTTCATTCTAGTCTGGCATTCGGTGGTAGCAAGGCAAAAAAGCTAATTCTGGGTAAGATACCAGTCTGATGTGTGCGCACACACATACAATTGCATTCACACCTACAGGCAAATTAAAGGATTGCTGATTCATCTATAACAGGCTTTTCGAATGTGAAAGGAAGCGGGTGGACCTGGCAAACATCATTATTGACAAAGGAAGAGCATGTAGCTATCACAGAGAAGACAACCCGGCCACTAACTGAAATGGAGACTCAAACACTGTTAGGTAGTAACAATAACCATTGTGCCACTCTGACTATAAATACCATGATTTCTTTTAACTAGTTACACCCAGTAGGGATAAGTGCTTTTTTTTCAGGGGTGACCCAGGAGCACTGTTTGATTAAGTGAGTTTCTCAGAATCATTAGTTTGCAACTCAAACCCAGGAGCATGAGCAGTTCATAGCCTCTGAGCTGACTAACCAGGCTATAGCACATGATTGTATATACCTTTCTGCCCTGCACTTAACACTCTAACAGCTAATAATCAATTATTTTTCTAAAAGACCTCCATTTAGGTATAATTGGTTATAACTAGGTACATTATCACTGATACAAATACAAACACACACACACACACACACACACACACACACACACACACATATATATATATATATATATATATATATATATATATATAAACGCCTATGGGTCTATGTCTGAATGTCCAAATGTTCGAAATATCAATGTTTAGTACAGCAAATCTAGTAGCTTGAAACAGAAAGTCAAACTGCCATAACACTGAGGAATTGAACATCAGATGTACTTGTTTTTACTGCTCCACCCCACGACCCCTACCAATTATGTATACTAAGTCTGCGATTGCATTACAGCTGGGAATGGGAAAAAATGAACCTAGCTGTTGTATTACAATCTCATTCTACTTCGTGAAGTTCCATTGTTCAGTGATACACAGCTCGAGCTTCTGAGTTCACTGTTCAGAGCACCAGTCTTTTGAATATTCAATGTCCTGACAGGGAGCCATATGTATATATAGATATATATATATATATATATATATATATATATATATATATATATATATATAGGTTCTTCACAAATCATCAAAATGGCAACATTTCAGATGACAAAAAAGCAGGTAAAGCGATCAGAAATCAGCTGATCACGCATACTGCCTTTTTCTGTATCCAGTTGTGGTGCAGTGGTAATCTGCACTTTCTGCACTGTAGTGTGATGACAGAATTGGTATATATAAATAGCAAGGAGTGGAGGAGTACAGGGGAGCTTTAGTTTAATCCGCATTTTTATGACTTGGAGTAGACTGCATTTGAATCTTTGCAACTCGAACTGTTTTACTTGTATGACATGCATTAACAGTTTTGATGCTTTGAATGCTTGACATAGACTCCAGCACACATGCACCCATACACACACACACACACACACCCACACACACATACACGCACATATATGCTACAAATATTAATACTGTAGAATAAGGGATGATCATAACATGGCTGTAGCATAGTTTTAACTGCCTAACCATAAAGAAACTTAAGATTAGTATTTATCAAAATGCTACATGACTGTGTCTTCCTTTTAAGAAATGTTTGCACCTTCAAAAACTTCATACTTGTATCTATTAGTAATCCTTTTGGTTGTAAAGAACTCAAGTATTATATATGTGTGTCACTGATCCTTTTCTCATGTTTTTTGTTTGTACCTTTTATGTCCCCATAGTGGGGTTCAGGCTGAAAGGGGACCAGGTAACCTCACTAACCTAGCTAACAAATAATTATTTTAGCAAATAAGTAAGGCATGCACCATATATTGGCATCAGTAAATACATGGGAAATACACCAGACAGGAGAATCCCTGGCTGTCCATTTGACGGCATGATACAAAGTAGTGCTGACTGTGGCATGAGCCTGTGAGTCTCACAAACCGTGTTGGTACCAGACCTATCAGCCTACCCAGTACTCTCCAATGACCAGCATGGTTCTTTGCATGAAATGAGGTGGCAAAGTTAATGCAATGTTCTGGTTCAGTGACTGTCATGCCCCAGGAATGGTGTTCTGAAAGTACTCCTGTGAGAGGGTATTATGGGTATCTAATGAGTACAGTACCTCTTAGCAGGCTGGCAGTAACAAAGTACGTATGTTATAGAAGCGGTAACATTTATCCTGGTTTACCAATCCATATTTGCTCAAGGCATTTATGAAGTGACAAAAAGGACATTTTACAAAATTATGTAGTACTTCCACTGCACTGCCAAGTGATATATCTGAGAAGGCCAAACTGGACATGTCAAGCCATGCCAAACCCAATGTGTCCTTTGGCAATTGATAAAAAACAGCTGAGACCACAGTATATCTCTGATTAAAAGACTACAACATGACAGACATAAATATTTTGCTTTGTTTTGGATGGAGAGGAGGTAAATGTGTTTTTTTCTTCCATGCAGGGAAAGTCCTATACATGTTGTGGTGTCAAGCAATAGTCAAATGCTGTGCCATCACTAACTCTGCTTCTGCGACATATATGCCAAACAGCTGCCCAGTGTTTATGGGAAATTAAGGTGAGTTGCCTCGCTCCTTTCCCTGGAAATGTGGCCATATGCCTCTACTGAACCTCAATATGCTTGGACCAGAGGTAAACCACCATAAGAATGTCAAGAAAGAAACTCCTGAAACTAGAACATAGAACAAAAATGTGCAGAACATACATACATGTGCACAGAATGCAAGCTTCACCTGTGTGTTGAAAGTTTCACTGAGTATCATGTGCACAGCATTCCTATTACTACTTCAAAGCTGGTTGCACTAATAAGGGTGACATGCCAGGTAGACAGCCAGTATCTTATTTGGCATGCCCCGTGGCAGACTGTGTACCTCTTCTGTAATGTATGATGCACCTTCATCCTAGAAAACCTGTCCTCCACTACCACCACTTGCAGCCAATCATTGTGTACCAAACCACATTTTGCGAGCCAAACGTGTTGCTGGACTGACATTTACAATACTTTTATGCCCACCCATAAGTGACTAGTTTTACATTTATATCATTGGCCACTTACATTAGTTCTGATCCTTAACCGTACTGATTACTTCAAGCTTGACACATCATCTGACATAGTCATTAGGATGAAGCAGTAACTCTGAAGCTCACAGAACCCATCACCTCAGAATCATTCCAATTACTAAGCAGTGACCTATTTCTTTGGCAACAGGAAAGCTCACATCACTTTTTATTTTGTTGTTTAAATGGTAATACAGTACTTCTGCAGCATGAACTTCATGCCCCCTTGACTCTTTGCTACCCCCTGTACAAGTGAGCCTACAAGTGTAGCTCCGTAAGACAGCAGTGGTTTATCTGTTCTGCTAAGAATTATTTGCAGTGAACTTCCAGCTGCTATCCATATTCACTGCTATTCCCAGCGTATATTTTCATGTGAATGCATGCCCAAGCCTTTGTATGCCTTCCGCATAAAAAAACATATGCATATAGCCTATTCAGAACTCGGTTTAGAAATGTCTCTCATAGACTTCCTATACTGACATCTATGGGAGATCATTTTTCATAACCACATGACTTAGAATAGTCACCAACACCACAAAATTAACTTTCCATCAGATGTGATGTTCAGACATTATTATCAAAGTTCCATCTAATAGTATATCAGTGTGAATTTTATATCCTGTTTAATATAAAATCATGATAAGCTTATTTATATTGCTATAATATCTAGCTTTATTATGCAACTACTCCTCAGCTCTCTGTCACGTCATAATCCTCTCTCTAAATATACATCCCTAATAAAAACTCAAATATGCCATAATCTTTTTTAATATTAGTTGTGCCCCAAAGGACTTCATAAAATGTAACTCAAGCAGTTGCCTCAAATACAGCATGCCAACTGTAAAATGGGCACATCAAACTCTCTTTATAGGTTCATAGGAGATTACTAGGCTATTGACCCTAGGGACTTTATAAGCCTAGCCGTGTTATACCCTTGTTCGATTTTTGACCAAGTTTTATGGTCTATATTTGCATTGTGAATCTATGACCAGCACTGACAGCCCTTATCCAAGAGAGACAGAGGTGACACCCCCAGGGTGAATTTATGGTCTCCTATCCAGTTTTCTAAGTTACACTTAAATAAGGTCATTGAGGAGCTCTGTTTTATGTAAATTGGGAGTTTGTTCCAGAGGAGTGGCAATATCTGGGAGACATATCTGTTTATCCAGCATGTCCTGTTAATGTCACAGGCTAGGTTAAGATCTCTAGAGGAAGTGAATCTTGTCCCATTTGACTGTTGGATTTTCAGCATTTCCATTGGGGCAGGGTCCGAGACTGCTCTCTAGGCCAGGCACAAGTCACCTCTCAGCAGCCTATAAGATACAGTGTACAGTGTACAGTGACAAGGCCTTCAGTCTGTCCATGTAGGTCATGTGTTGAAGACCCTGAATTTTCTTGGTGAGAAACCCCTCAGGTCTGTCCAGCTGTGGCAGGTGTCTGGTGAGGTACATATAGAAGGGAGCATTGTGCTCTATTAGTGGTCTGATTAGGGATGAGTACAGGAGAGTTATAACATCCTTAGCTCTGTATGCGATGTCCTTACTTATGAGATGTGTAAGATAAAAGGCCTTCCTTACCACTGAGGACACATGGTGATTGAAGTTAAGGTTCCTATCAACCTCTGTTCCCAAATCTCTTACCACAGGTTATAACTAAGGGGGGTACTGTTAGTATTGTAATTTGCAGGGACTTCCCCTTTGTCAAAAGAGATGAGAATGCATTTTTTGCATTTAGTTTGTCTGTGGCATTGGCACTAATAACATTTTTCTATGTAAGCCCTTTTTGTAGTATGTCACCATCATTGGGGGACTCAGTGATTACACCTATTATGCAGTCATCAGTGGACTTGGCAACTACAGGCCATCTGTTTTCACCTGGACTTCTGAGAAATAGATTCCAAAAAGTAGAGGTCCCAGCACAGATCCTTGTGGTACACCACTGGTTACTGGTCTGCTGGTAGAGGTGGAATCCCCAACTTTCACTGAATGCATTCTGTCTGTGAGCCAGTTGGCTACCCATCTAGTGACATATGGGTTAATTCCCAATTTTAAATTTCTCAAAATCTTTTGGGTTTCTAATACCATGATGGGAATGGACCCCATTCCTAAGTCAAAGTATAATTAAAGTTCATGAAATTATTATTGTTTTAATCTTTGATGTCAGCCAAAAGTCCTCTTTGCAGCACTCACAATGTGCCCAGTAATGACTCCTTCTGCAATTCATACAGAGTTACATGTATTGGTTGTTTGTCTTTCGGCTTTTTCCCGGTAAGGGGTCACCACAGTGGAACTCCGGTCCACTAACAATTGGCAGTAGATTTTTATGAAACTCCGATGTGCCAGCTCGACGCCCAACCTTCGACGAAGGCACACCTATTTACGCACGCATGTCTTTCAAGCGCTACCCAACCGTGGGGAGGACATGCAGACTCCACACAGAAGGCACTCCCAAGCCACGCCGAGAATCGAACAGGAGAAGCTCTTGCTGTGAGGTAACAACACTACCACCATACCACCACGGCATTCATTGGTAACATTTCTAAATAAAATTGTCGATTCTTTTTTATAAACCCCATTGCTCCTGCTAGTATTGGAACAGTCTTTCTTCCACATTGCTGCCATTTCTGCCTGCAAATATTGATATTTTGTGACTTTGTGTCTCTCTCTACACAAGCCACTGTAGTCATTGGGTGTGGCAATTTCAATGATCAATGCTACTTTTGTCTTCTTTTCAAGAACCACTATATCTGGTTTTCTCGCATCTTTCTTTTGAACTGTTGGTAATGGATGATCCCATGTAATGTAGACTTCATCATTTTCTGTGATGCTTTGTGGCTCATGTTTCCAGTGTTTTTCAGCCTCTCCGATACCATAATGTTTGCACAATCCCCAGTGCAACAGTCTCGCCTCATTATTACACCTTTCAGTATACAGTCCTCCTGCCATTAGTATGTCACAACCAACAACAAGGTGTACAACTATTTCTAATTCTGTTTTACAAAACCAACATCTGTCCATTTCTCCCACATGTTCAATGAACTTTGTAAACCAACGTGTACATAGCCCACTTTCTTGGGCAGAAAATATTAACCTTTGATCTTTTGGTTTGAATTCAACTCTCCTTAACCATTCCTGCATTCGATCCTCATCAACATGAGGTTCTTCCAGAAGTTTTCTATACTTGCAATTATATTTATGCCTTTTCCACATTTCTTGCCTTCTCATCTGATCCTTCACCTTATATTCTTTCTTTTTTTTTTTGTCACATTCAGTTGCTGCCTGGTTTGATTTCCATTCCTGCTTGATGCCGATATACTTCTGCTAGACTAAGCAGGGAAGTCATTTTAGATTTATTGTCCTCCTGTTTCAAAACTTTCACTATGTTTGGGTCTTGTAAGGTCATCAAATATGTGTGAAATCCCACGATTGCAGATCTGTACATGTAATCAGTTTCAAGGAGGACCATACCTCCTTCAGAATGGGAAATATATAATCTTGGTATGCACTGATTTTTATAAATCATTTGGTGAGCATGAAGCATCCTTCTTGTTTTCCTGCCTAATCTATCTAACACATTTTAGGGCCAGTCAGTCACTCCAGAACTGTAAGTTAGGACAGGAAGATCAGATTGGTTTATAGCTTGAATTTTGTTCCTAGATGCCAACGCTGTTTTTAGGATTAATAAGTCTTCTAAAATATTCCTTACTGAGTTTTACACACATTTGTTCGTGTTTTATTGTTCATCATTCATCAAATCTCAATTATGTATTCACTCCCTCTTGCTCAAGTTCTTTTATATCACATTCTTGTCCCAAACTGATATTTTCTTGGTTCTGCAGTTTTCCTGCTTTAATGGTTACTTTTGCATATTTATCAAGACCAAATGACATTTTTATATCATCTGAAAAAATGTGACTACTTGTAGTTGTGCTTTCAGTTCCTCATCTGATGAGCTGTACAGTTTTAAATCATAGACAAAGAGAGGATGGGAGGTCTTTACACTTTGTAATTTGGCTCCTAGAAAACAACATCCATTAAAAAGTAGACAACTTAATGGGTTAAGGGCAAGACAGTATAGCAGAGGTGACAGGGAGTCACACTGGAATCCTACTTTGACTTTTTATCCCTGGAATAATAATTTTCCCTTTATCATGGCTTAATTGCAAAGTGGTAAGCCACTTTTTTATGGTCACAGTAATGTAGTTGATCAGTGTAGTGTGTATTTTATACATTTTTAAGATCTCTTATCCATGAATGTGGAATACTATCAAATGCTCTTTTGTAGTCGATCCATGCCATAGTTAGATTCTTCCCCTTTTTCCATTATGACTTTATTTAGCAAAAGAAGATCCTTTGTTCCATATGCCTTTCTTTTATTACTCTTTTGTTCTATTGCCATGATTGAATTTTCTTCTAAATGACAATAAACTCTGTCGGCATCAGTTTCGGTGTATAGTTTAAACGTTGTCGGAAGCCAAGTTATTGGTCTATAATTTTTAGGATAGCTTGCAGGTTCAATTTTAAGTAGGAGCATTGTTTTTCCTGTTGTTAACCAGGTTGGTGTCGGTTTGGTTTGCACATATGAATAGTTCTTACTCATGGCTAAATTTTCATGCAAAGATGTTAATACGTTTAGCCAGAAGTTAGGTACTGCATCTGGGCCTGGGGTTTTCCAAATGGAGGCTTTTCTTAACTTTATCCCAATCTCTCTAGCTCTTACTTCATCCCATTTCATATCCTGTTCCTTTGAATTTCTTGTCCTTTCTTTTACTTCTATCCATTTAGCATTTTTGTTATGTTCCACAGGATCTTCATATATATTTCTCCAAAATGTATCTATTTCTTCTTTTTTGGGTGGTCTTTCATTTCCTTTTGCCTTGCTTCCCAATTCTCTCTACAACTTTTTGGGGTCATCCATAAATTGCTTATTTTGAACTTTTCCTTTATATTTTTCTGTGTATCTTCTTAGTTTTTCTGGCTGTCGAAATTTTTAATTTGTCATTTGCAGTAGTGCAAGATAGATCCTGATCCATTATAATACAGTGCATTGCTTTTATCATGATTATCTTTCTGAGTATTTTTGTTGATCTGTTCCCTCTTCTATACTCTTCCAATAGTGACACTTCTTGTCTTAATTGCTTTATAGTTTTCTCCATTCGATATTTCCATGATGGTATTCGATTTCTCCCCTCCCTTTCCCTCACTGCCCCGTGTTCTTGTGGTAGAATTTTATCTGTTATTAATTTAGCTGTACAGTAATATATCCTGTTTACTTCTGTCATATCGCATGGATTTCTATGGACAGTCCTAATTCCTGCATTCATTTGTTTTATCAAACTTCTGACTTTTTGGGTTTTATTGACCTTCTGCAGTCTATCTGTCTCTATTAAATCAAGCAACTCTTCTCTTAGCTCATTTTCTTCTAAACTGAGGGCACATTTTTTGTTCTCCATTTCCTGAGGGCATTCTATAGAAAGTTCTATAGCATCTTCCTGTGGCACACTCTCTTCAGATTCATCCCGTGCCATCCGTTGCTCTGTCATATGGGAACTCACTGGCCTATCACTCCTCAACATTGACTGGTTCAGTGTTGCCACAGTTTCCTGTTCCTTCCCTTGTCGTCCAGCTTCAACTAAACATTTATACTGGTTTCCTGTGGAAGGCTCCAAAATATCTTCATATGGCACCTACCCAGTTGCTTCCCATTCCACTGGTTTCTCCTTAATTTGAATCTCTATTGCTGTATCCTGCTGTGGTGCTTTCTGAATTCTTCACTTCACAGGTACTCCATAACTCCAGTTTCTATTTCTTTAACTTCTCCATTAATGCTCTTCTTTTCTACTTTTCCTCTTTTTCATCTTATTTTTTGTATTGTAAAGTTGTCCATGTTTAGACTCCTTTGCCTGTGTTTCTCTTCATATATCTTTGGTGCTGTTCTTTTTGTATTGATTAATTTTGCTTTCTCCTTTGCATAAATATTGCACCATATTAAACCTCTTTTTCTTTCCCCTGTCCATGATTCTTCTTCAGATGTCTCCTGATCTTCCTCTTTCTCCTTAATTTGGAGACTCTTTGCATTATGCCGTGATACAACCTGTATCAGACCTTCTACACCAAATCCTTCACTTCGCAGACATTCCATAACTTCAACTTCTATTTTTTTAAAGTCTACTTTGCTCAGCATCTTTTCTATATTCCGTTTTTGTAATATTATTTTTATTGTAAAATTTTCCATATCTGGATGCCTTTGCCTGGATTTCTCTTCAAATATCTTTGGGGCTCCCTTTTTTTTGTATTGATTAATTTGACTTTCGACTGCATAAATATTGCAGAATATCAAATCTCTCTTTCTTTCCCATGTCCATATTTCTGTTTTTATACTTTTCAAAAATCTGTAGGTTTTGTTGTTTATATTTTCACACTTCCTCAGATGCTTCTTTTTCCAAACAGATCAAAGTTTCTTGGTCTGTATAATGTTTTTCACAAATCTGCTGTATTAATGAACACAAATTTTTATTTGAGGCTTCTGACAGTTTTTTCTTGTGGAAGTATTTTTCTTTCCTCTAATTTCTCTCTTAATCTTTTTGTATATCTTATGTCTGGAAATTCTGGGCTTTTTGCAGAATAGTAACAATACATACTTTCTTTCTTGTCCTCAGTAGTCTACTCTATCATCTTTATGACTGTTCTTTGGCCTATCAGTTTTTTGTGGACTGCTACTTCCTTCTACAACAGGAGGGCCATCCAAGCCGGGTGAGTTTCTCAATGATGCCTGAGTGGGGGATTGTATCAAAAGCTTTGGCTAAGTCAAGATAGGCTGTATGTACTGTTTTGCCATCATCCAGGGTTTTGGTGACATTTTTGAAGAGGTCCACCAGTTTTAATAAGCATGATCTGCCCTTAATGAAGTCAAATTGGGTCGGGTCAAGAGTTTGAAGGTCACCTATGTCTTTGTTGATAAGGTCCATGATGATTCTCTCCATGGCCTTGCAGATAAAGCTGGTTAGGCTTATGGGTCTATAGTTCCCAGGGTCAGTTGATGGACCTCCTTTGTGCAAGGCAATTACTCTTGCTGTTTTCTACTCTGCTGGGACAAAGCTCTTACTTAGACTGTGATTGAAGAGGGTGCAAAGTGGTTTCACTAGATCCTGTTTAAGACCATTTAGTAGGCAGCCTGGGATATTATCTGGCCCCATAGATGCTGTGTTTTTGGCCATGGAGAGTGTGGTTATTACCTGTTCTTTGGAGATACTAGGTAGAGGACTGGTGATAGGTATGCTTTGGGGTATATGTGCTGGGGACAAGGTGATGAAGTTTGCACCAAATCTGTCTGCTAGTAGGTTGACGATGCCCTCAGGATCAGTATGAGTGGTATTATCCACTACTATTTCGGCACAATGCTGAGCCTACTGACATAGCTAAAGAATGCCTTGTGATTATCCTTAGCTAGGGATGATAGTTTAGCTTCATAATTGTCTTTAGAGGACTTTACAAAATATCTAATTTGCTTATTCAAGCTGTGGAGGGTGTCCTTCCTCTACAGAGTCAGTTCCCTCTTGTTCTTAGACATTAGTTTCTTCCTCTTATTGTATAACCTATTTATGCTTGATGGTCACCAGGATGGCTTGTGTTTTTTTGTGAGGACCTTGTTTTTATCTGTTCATGTACAGCCACATCTTTACATTTGTATAGGTGTTTATAAAGGGCATTTGTGTACACCTGTGTATAGGAGTCATTGTTGATACTAGTAGCAGGGAGTTTAAAACTATTTATGCCATTGCTTAGAAGCTATAGTTTGCTTTGTAGAACATTTTCAACCTTTTTGCTCTTGGGGGGGGGGGGGTCAGGTATGATTGTTACTTCGAACAAGACTGATTTATGATCAGACCTTACCAGGGAGGACAAAACACAGGGGGTACTGCAGAGACCCCCTATGTTGGTGATTACTACATCTAGGACATTTGAGTCACTTGTGGGGGTGCAGGCTATCTGTTCAACAGCATTTGTATTAACAAATTCCAGGAGCCTTAGGATGACTGTGTTTGCACTCATATATGACTCCCAGTATAGTGAGTGACTCAAATAGGTCCAGGTAGGCAGAGTGGTTCATGGTGGGGAATCTATAGCTAACAATGACATGGACGAGGGTTTTACCTACAGTTAGCTGGACCTGGAGGAGATCTAGGGAGTTGTACTGTTTAACCAGTCTTGACGTGTATTTGTCTTTAATGAAGCTCCACCTTTGGTTCGTTCATGCTCGTTTTGAGTTCTGAATGCATGGAAGGCATTGTAGCCTTGCATGGCCAGGCTGTTCTCTGTGGCCTTAAACCATGTCTCTGTGACTGCACAGACATTATAATCTTCCAAGGTAAGGAGTGCTTCCACTGAGTGCAGTTTCTGATCTAGACTCCTAGCATTAAGCAGCATAACCCTGAGTTTGTCTCTAGTGGATTTTTTGGGTCTATATTACATGAATGAGCGATCAAAATGTCGAGTACAAGATATTCAACATACATTGATCAACCGTTCATGTAATTGAAACCTCCAAATGTTGAAATTTGGAGTTCCGAAATGTTTTTGTCTGCCTTCCTGGTGAGTGTAGCGTGTTACATAAGCATGCTACACTGTCAGGAATGGCTTCATAAGAGGCTGCTTTATTTGATATACCAACTCCAGGATTGCTGTACATTGGGGAAAGGGCAATTTCCCAGTAATCGTTTGCACGATTACTGGGAAATGGTTGTTTCCCCAATGTACAGCGATCTCGGAGTTGGTATATTTAGTTAAGGTGGATGTGATGCCCCCACTTTGTTTTAAAAGTATGTGTGCTTGTGTAGGTGTTTGAGTGTTTGAGTTATGTGTGTGTGTAGGGGGTTGTATGAATCGGTTGTATGTGTGTGTGTTGTATGTTTGGAGTGGGACAAACAAAATCTTTCGATTTTGTTTTTTCCAGTGTTTTTGGGTTTCGATGAAATGATCGAGTGATCAAAGTATGTTGAGTATGTTGTACTCGGCATTTTGATCACTCGTTCATGTAATATAGACCCAATTTTTTTACATCAGGAATTTCATTGTTATAACATTACCTAAAAAAAGGCACTATTGGGGAGGCAAGTACCTTTGCCAGTAACCAAAACCCAAGAGGCGACAGGTGAAGACATCTCTGGCAAAGCAGCGTGGTCTGTTGACCATATCTTCCCAGGCTGACAATTACTGGATCCCCCTGGATTGACCCCAGAAGCTAAGCCAATTGTTGAAGTCAATCATTTTTGTTTGCATTGAGGCATCATCCTGGGTGAAGGTAGAATTGCTGCTTAGAGCTAGGAACATACTTGCCTGGGACACATAATCTGAAAGGTCAGTCATGTCTATCTTCATACAGTCCAGTGAGGTACATCTCAAGTCGCTCACTCCAACATGGACTATGACAGAGTCATAATGGTACTTGTTGTTCAGAGACTCAAGTGTGTGCATGATCTGATGGCTCCTGGCACCTGGTAGGCAGCTGACTGTGGTTTTCTCTTTGTCCACCCTGGTGAGGGGGATATCTGTGTGTCTCACTATAGAGTCACCTAAGACCAGGACATTTGGTTTTGAGGTATTATTGCCTGAGACATTGTTGTGTGTATTATTATGTGTAGTGGATTCTATTGGGTCTGCAGTGTGTGCAGTAGGTTTACGCTTGGGAGGTGTCTGATGATCTTTAGGAAGGCTTCTAGCGAGTACCTCTGCATATGTGAATTTATGTTTTGTGGGATCATGTGCAAGAGATGAAGTGTGTTTTCTGACAACCTGTTTGACATCTAGTTTGTTGTTATGTGAGAGAATTGATTCCAAATTCATAGACTAGATACATCTCTCACACATTGTATTTGTTTTAGGAGTAATTGGTTATCAGGATACATGTGGCAACCATTGCTACATTGCCTCAGGATGCGCAGCAACCATAACCCACAAGGAATCCTTTGAAGCAATATACAGCTATATCTACTTTACTCAATAACAGGTGACAGTAAATATTTCCTGCTTTATTCCAATATCTGTTTAAACCTCAGGTTCACTTGCTGCAAAAAAAAAAAAAAGAAATCAAAGCTTCCTGCAGACTACCTCTTCAGAGACTGCTGCAACTTCCATAGTTTAATCTAGTTAACTTTCTCATGGCTCTTGGATCTGTAAAGATTATACCTTTTTGAGCACTAGACCTGGACTCGGCTGTTCACTATACCAATACCAATTTTTTAGTATCTTAAATCACTTAGAACCATTAGAAGAAAAATAAAGAATGAAAACCTTCCCTGGGTCACCACACATATAAAACATGTCATGAGAGGCTGTGATGCTACTCAGAAGTTTACACAATGTCTAATTTATAGGCATACCACAATAACTAGAGACAACTTAGAACAGATTAAAGACATTGTTTATACAGAGTGAAAATATTTCTATATCACCAAATCAAAACTTTAACTACCAAACCCCTTTCAAGAAGTGGGGCCATTTGAAGTTCTACACAATCTCTGCCTCAGCTTGTCATGGCTATCAAAACTAATCATCTTCCTACAATTACTGACTGCCTACAGTTAATGACTGCTCCTCAGTAATCACCTTCCTGATCTTTCTATTTTCCTATCTCTCTCTCACCCATGGAAATATCCGAAATCTGTCAGAAAAATCATATGATGATTTGTAAACTGCTATAAAAAAATTGTACAATTTCCTCATGCCAGTACTCTTCCCATGCACCCAGTATCTTAAACTCACTATTGAAGCCAGTTCATACCCATTCACAGTTTTAATTAACAGATCAATAAAAGTCTGTTATGGCTTCAGTTCTAGAGATCTGAAGTAATAATACTACAAAATAGGGTAGCCCATTTTCTGACTTAAGTTAATAAGAATAACTCAAATATGACAAATAATCATATTAACAGAAATTTAAGAAGAGAATGCTGACAACATTTTGATGTAGAACTGCAGAACAGTGCCATATTGTATTGGAAGAAGAACATGGCAGCAGTTATAAAATTAAAATACATTTGTAACTAATAAAGCATGTTTTAATTCTATAACATTCAGGAGAAAAAAACAAAGAACTTTCTACCACACACCCTGGGGAATAATGGAATTACTTTCATGTCCCTTCATTTCCAGTAACTACATTTACTCTTGTATGATCCAACAAGATTTATTTACTGCAGTGACAGTTCTGACACTTCAGTAAAGAGTGTGAGGGAAGGTTTTTCTGTGGGTGAAGTTATACCCATATAAAAGCCGGCACTTTATATATAACTGCTGTTAATTATATGAAACAGGCCTTCAGAGAAACATAAATCAGGTTCAGTCAGGGAAGATAAAAGTAATCATTGTTTCAGAAGGTGTATAGGATGACTAGGACTTGTGCTATTGTCATTGTATTTGAATGGGATTAAAAAAAAAAAAAACAATTCCTTATGATAGCTTGACCCATATGAACAGGATTCAAAACAGATCCTGGGAAAGACAAATGGAGTCAAGAAAACAAGATCACATCAGTATGGCAGGCCCTATGATGGCCATTTTGTGGAAAACATAATAACATTTTATAAGAGGCAGTTAGAGTGATTTAATGCATTAAAATAGCCCACAAAGCAGATACAATGAAAAAAAAGCATGATTTTATTTCTAAGATGGAGTGTTCATTCAATAAGCTAAAAACTATAAATAATGTTTTTCTACAAAATATGTATAGAATGTGTCCTACTACCCCTACCTCATACATCAACAATCGTTTTAATCCTTGTCAAAACTAACATTTCAGAATACCCACCCAACCAAAAATACACTTCATTCTAACTGTACAGTGTCTCTGTCCTTGAAAAACGTACATCATGAAGACATGAAAAGTCACAGTCCTTTTCCTTCTACCAAATCAGTTATGAATAAAGATTTGTTTTGCCTTTCAGCTGTTAATATTCAGATGTAAAACTCATTTTTTTGACCAATTGTCTACTATTTCATTTTCCCTTTTTCTTTTTTTAATGTTTGATTATTGAAAGTTTCCCTTCTCTTAGTTCATCCTCGCCAAATGCTTCTCTCTTCCCATGTCTCTACATTCTTTGCATTGCAAAACTACAAAAATGTTACCTTGATGTTGTCTCTGTATGATCCACCATCATTACTCCAACTTCCTGTACCAAGCTAATACTTCCCATTCATCACACACGTTTCTACTGTTTTGTGATCGTTCACCATTCCATACCTCTCTTTCATATTGTCTTTTAGTATACATAACAAATATTTCAAGCACGGGCATTAATGCCATTCTAGCCTGCCAATATATCAAAATAGTTGCTCCAATAATAAGTGCTCAGGCTGTTCTTAAAACTATCTAAACTAGTACTTGCATTAATGTAATTTTTTCGGTTCCATGCATCAGCTGCTCTCTCAGTGATCCAATTAGTACACTTCTCTTTCCTTTAGAAACTTCTATGTAGGTTGTTTGATGATTCCCTACTACTTTTTGATAACCCTAAACATTCCCAGAGGTAATTGTCTCTAAATGCCCTATTTACCTGAATAAGATGTCCTCTTGAGTGTCTGTATGAGACATGGTACAAGTTCAGATATTTTAGTATTTCATAATAACTAAAATGTTCACATCCATGGATGCCCTTGGTATATTTCTGCTGTACTCTTTCCAGTTTACTCATGCTTATTTTCTTATAACATTTTCATACTTTTATTTCATACTCAAGTTTGGGTCTAATGTAATTAAAAAACAATGACTTCATCATTTCTGATTTCCTAAACTTTGTAAATGTTTTTATACAACATATGCTTCTATAACTATTATTAACTAATTAGTTGATATAATTAGAAAAAATTGAAGCTGGATCTATCCAAATACCCCGGTCCTTAAAGGACTCTACAGTTTCAATCACTCTGTGTTGTATTAATATTCACCTTTCCATTTTGTGTTTCCCAAATCTCATATGCTTAATGTTTGATGTATTTTGCATCATGTTATTTTCCTGTGCCCAAATGGTCAATTTAATCAAGTTCTTTTGCAGACATGCCCTATCTGTAACACAAGTAATCAGTTTATCCAATTTGAAGTCATCTGCTTATAGACTGTAGAACACCTCAGATGAAAAAGTTAGTTCTGAAATTTGCTATCTAAACAAGTAAGGGCCTAGAACATCCCTGTGGGGCACCCTGACTGTAGCCAAGAATTGTACCTGTCCAATTGCTGTGTGATACTTGCCATGCCCTAGAGTACATCATTGTCTAGTTGTTTTAATTTATTGATCAGTTTTTTGTGTATGACCCTGTCAAATGCTGAAGTTAAATAAACATAAATTGCATCACAGCACAATTTTTCATTTATAGCTGTTATTATATTGTTATAGAACATTATGTTACAGGTAATAGATCTATTTTCAACGTATACATGCTGATGTATGATTTCAAGTCCCAACCTTTCCAATTCTGACAATAAATTATTCAATATTACCCTCTCTCTTATGTGTTCACAGCATGAAAATAGACTTAAGGGTCTATATGAGCTTTGTACTACTCCCCTTTCACTTAAAGACAGGTTTAATATGTGCATGTCTCCAATCTTGAGGAATCCCCCCATATTTATACACCCTAGTAAATAATAAATATAATAGTACTGTAAGTTCTTGCTGAAGTGTTCTTAGGCCATTATTACTAATTCTGTCCCCTTGTTCTTTCTTTGGATCCAGTTTACATGGTTCTTTTTCAAAATAATTTAATTTGATTTCAGTATCTGAGGTTACCTGGATGCCACTAGGACAACTTATCACCCCCCTTTGTAGAGGCAAACTGTTTTGCATAAGAAATTGTAAATATAGCTATAATCTGTTGTGTCTGAAAATAATTTTTAGAATCTAAATACAGTTTATCAATTTGTATGTCTTTACTCCTTCCACATCTTATGTATCTATAAAGTGGTTTCCTATTATGCTTAAAATATTTATATACATTTTCATCAAAATTTTCTTGATCTTGTCTCACATGATACTTAATTTGTAAGTCCAGCTTGTTTTTTCTTCAGTTTTCAAAGTTGTAGTTCGACTTCTTTTCCATTTCTTATATATTTTGTCTCTCACTTCAATCAGGTATCCCCCTGATGTTTTTGCTTAGATCTTGCTGTTAAACTTTTTTTTTATTTATTGCACTCTATAATCCCATGATCACTGCACATCAATAGTGGTAAAACGTGACATGAAGTAACAGTAATTTCTTTAAAAAAAAATGATGTCCAGTATGTCCATTCCATGGTATGTTTTTTTTTACAGTCTGAAGCAATTATTGTTCCTGAACATAACGTTATTAATAATTTCCTTATTAATGTAGTTGAATCATTATTATTCCAGTCTGTTTCTGGTACATTTAAGTCCACAGTCACTATTATTTCCTCCTGTGTTTCATGCAAGAAATGTATGAATTTCTGTAGGCCATCAGCACTTCAATTTGGTGATCTGTATACTCCAACAATTGTTTTATGATCTAGAGTTGTCTTTATTGTCACAGTCACACGATCTGTAGTATTGGTGTTATCATGGAACATGTAATAATCAAAGGTCTCATAACTATTTTTAATCCCTACCATAACATCCCACCTGATTTTTGTTAGAATGTTCCACTAAAACCATACCTCTCAACCATGAAACATCAAAAATCTGGACAAGGCCCATGAAAAATAGGTACAAATCTGTACGCTGTTTAACATAAAATTTGCATAGATAATTATGTAACCCCGCCCACTCCAGTGGAATTCTGGGATACCAACTTTTGTGCAAACTGAACAGACAACCAAAATATGGCACCAGATCAGAGTCCCCCTGCAGCCATTCCAATGTCCCATTACTTGGCTACTTTGCCCCATTTACCATAAACACTAATGTGTGCATACTGCTTTAATTCTAAAATGATTATTTGGATTTAATTTTTACACCTTACAGCGCAATGTACAAACACCAATAGACATATGTTAAACAAATCAATACGGTCTCACAATGAAAATAGACTTGGCATTAAACCTTTTCTTTTCTGCCCTTGAAACTCACATTCATTAAAATTGCATTGAAACCTACACCACATCCAAAGAAAATACATCTGGCAAGTGGTGGATAAAGATTACCTTGGGTTGTTTTCAAATCATTGGCCCTTGCACACAAAACAAGAAACATATGTGTGTTCTTTGATAAGCCTTCCTGACTTTAGTAAATTATATTCCTTGTATAATACAGCACACTTGTTAGAGCACATTTTAAATGTATTGTTTGAACATTTTTTCAGTAGGCAATGAAATGAAACGCATGAAACAGTAATGACAAAACTGCCCAGTTCAGAACATTTCCATCATAAAAGTCTACTTACGCACACACACACAATATACATATAAAAATAGAATGACAGTAGTGTAAAGCATAGGCATCTTGCACAGCTTCTTGCACTCATTTTCAATTTAAGTTTTTTTTTTTTTGGGGGGGGGGGGGCAAAACACCAAAAACCAGGGGCACATTTTAAATATTTTGGAAAGTTGCTAGAATAAAATGTTGTGTTACTAACATGCATTTCATTGACAAGTCTTGAACACAGGACTCTGTGCACTGCCATCAGAACAACATACCACTATGCCAAATCAGCAGCTTGTTTCCCCAAAGCATAGTAAGACTGAAACTTAAATGGCTATCATTTAGTGCTGTCAGAACAACATACCACTATGCCAAATCAGCAGCTTGTTTCCCAAAGCATAGGAAGACTGAAGCTTAAATGGCTATCATTTAGTGAATTCAGTTCTTACTTCTCACAATAGTGCTCAACCTCTTAGCACACAAAACCTGGACAAAGTCAACAATGGGGGAATACATCCCCAAATTAGGTACACATTTCAAATACTGATCTTATAAACTTAGAAAATTGCTAGAATAAAAGGTTTTTGTTACCATTTATTTTCTGAGGAATATGAAGTCTGAAAATGCCTGTCATTATTCAATAAATTCAACCTTCAGTGATTTGTCAAACATCCTAAAACCACACCGAGTTTATGAGGAACTGAACAAAACAAATTCACAAGTGGTGGTGGCTAGGGACATTTGGCTTTTTTTACCCTATACCCAGGGTACAGGGTTTGAGCCCGAGTATCTCCAGCCACTAGGTGCATTAAAATGGGGATATTTTCACACACACACAGATTTAGATATTAATGTAGCTATAGATATTTTAAATATCTATAATAGCATAAAATGCTGTAACTCACTACAGGTTTCTACTGAAATTTAGTGGAACAAAGGCAGATTCTGGCCTTAAGAAGGTAAGAAAATAAGGGTTAAAGACAGAGAATTAAGTCACTCCAAGTTCACACAATCTGTATATATAGATCACTGCTGTAACACAGTTTATCTTCCAGATAAGAACACAGTTCAAAGCTTTATACTAACAACTCCAAATACTATTATAACTATATAGGTAGCTTCAACTGACTCTGCCATTTATATCAGTATAATCATTAGTCAGGTATTGATGTAGATATTCTCACATACTTCTTTTCATTTTATCAAAAGTTATGAAAATGTGAGAAAGAGCATTAAAACAAGTTCTTTCATGCAGAGAATGACACTTTACTATCATTCCTCCATCTCCATGGCCAGCAGATGATCATCCCAGACAAATCTGTCCAGTACTTTCATGACAGTGCCTGAAGGGATGGAAATATTGAATCAATGCTGCCATTGGCCAGAAAAGGACATATGATCAAGGGATAATTCAGGCTGCTGGCATGCTGTGTGCTGCTAATGGTCAAACTGCCTGCCTGTCTCAAGAACAAAGGGCATCAACTGTACCATCTTTAACAAAGACAGAAGAGTTCCCAATGTCTCTTTAGGGAGGCCCAGGCAGTTCAATCATCCACTGTAGAGTCATCTATTTAGGTGTGCAGCTCAGCCAACCAAGCAGAATATGTACTGGTGATGACAAAGTTGGGTATGTCTTGGCATAGACAAGCATCTGCTACAGTAGATAAAAGTCTGCTTTAGGAGAATTTATCAGTATAACTACATATTTTCAAAAGAACATTGGTGCTGCAGGTACAGAGTCCACCAGTACATGGTATGTAACATCTGTGTCTGTGGAAACTACCCCACAAGAAGACAAACAATGACAGAAATACCCAAACAGGTTTGCCAGGGAAAGGATATCTTCAACTGTGGTAGACTGCACCTTGGTTGCAGCAAGATCTACTGAGTAAGTAGAAAAAATGGTGGACCTCATGCTGGTAGCCATGCATGCCACGTGTACTGTACATCACCTAACCAAGCTGTGTCAATAGGCACAACCCAGAGATGGCAGTGTTAGTATGAGGTCTGTGTGATGCTTCAGCTGTAAGCACAACATCATGGACATAGCAGAGGGAGTTCACATGAAGCAGGAGACAGTATCCCCTCCCAGGTAGCTCCTTGGGAATGTAATGCTAGTTTCCTTACGATCAGACTGATAGTCAAGCAAATACCTATGAGCCTAGGAACTTATAAAGGAAGCAATTCAAATATTCTTATGATCTGAATCAGATGATCACCATGACAATGGACAGTAAAAATATCCAGACCATCATCCTCGTACAGATGCTAATGGAGGGTCGACTAAGCTTGCATGGTAAAAGTGTCTAGTCATAAAAAGAGAAAACACAAGCAACAAAATGTTGTATATTAAACACAAAAGGGCTAAATGGTGATTAAATAATAAAAGACAATGACACATTACCTATCTCTCCCAATACCGATCTATTGATCTAGCTATAGAAAAGCTGACTCATCTAAAGTCAAACATTACACCTAATTTGGGGTAATTTGCATATATCCCATGGGCTCTATTACAAGAGGTGGCATCACACATGGAAAATTTTAGTTTGGCTAGGTTTCTCTTATATATACTCTTATAAATTTCTGTCCAAATCTTCCTACCATTACTGCATTCTTATTTCTGTCCCCCTCTATGTCTGTCCTCCTACTCATCAGATCTTTCTACTACTCTGCTTGTGTTACAGGTGGTAAACCCTGCTGATTGATACAATTTGTAGTCTCCATGTAGCACCATATGGACAACTCCACAGAAAATATTTGCTTTATCAAAGTAAAAGCATCTGTATCTCCAAAGCATTTTTTAATAACAAACGAACATTTCATATTTGACTAAATCAACTAAAGCCAGTATTCATTGTGACTAATGCTTTTCCTGAGCAGGTTACAGATTTTGTGAATACCCTTTACAAGATTTAAACCCGGAATAAGTGAACCTCACAGACTGAAACCATTATTGCTTAGAGCAGTTGTACGTGTATGCGACTGAAAGGAGTATTACAGCCTAGCACATATTTTACAAAAGACAGACGAGAGACATGGAAAAATGTACCTACCAACACAGTCATTGATGTAGACAATCTGAAAATACTGATCAAGTGTTACATGTGTATCATCCCAAAGAAAGATGGAGTGGAGCTTTAAACTATGTTGACAAAACTGTTATGTTTTCTGAAGTAAGGAAGTTCAGAATTATTTTTATAGGAACCATTGCATTTTGCAGAGAAAGATAGTGAGAAATCATTCAGAAATGTGCGATTCTACACCAGGAAGGAAAAGTGGTTCAGAAAACTGCTTCAAGTGTCATCAGCATTTTTCTAGCCAGTGGTAAAAGGGGCCCACCAACAACACTTGATTGACCACTTTATGTTTAACTGACCTGACGTGACGCTCACACCACCGCACACTGTGGCTAGACAGTTGATTCATTAACTGAGTATTAGCCCACAAAGGCAGATGTTGCAGAGTGGTGTGCACCACCCAGATCTGCACATAGTTAAAAAATAAAATCAAAACATTACCCAATGTCCTCATCACAACATTATATCAACAGTTTCACGAAGACGGTTAGTTTTTCCTATATACTACTCTGCAATCTGCTAAAATCCTACGTAAACTATAATAAATAAGTCAAGCCTCTCGAGCACAAGACAGTCGCAGCAAAACTTACATTTGCTCTTGTCAATAAATCTGGTGGACACTGCTGTAAATGTAGAAAACGATAACTGAGACTGCGGTAGTTTAACATTTCTAATAATGCTGCCGCAGCCCTTCCTGGAACTAGAAGAGATTATACCAGGCAGTATACACAAGGCAGAAAACAGGAGTAAACATCAGTGAGTGGTAACACAAACTCCAGAGACAGATCGGGGGGGGGGGGAATAAACAGCATCCAATAGCCTACCTGAAGAAAATAAAACTGTTGGCAGGACAAGCAGAATAAGAATTAAACCGGGAACCTCCTCGTAAGATCTGGACAACTGGTGTGGCTCTCTTAACAGTGATCCGATTCCATGCCCAAATGAAATAGAGACATCCCGCCCCAGCCAGCGTTTGAATAGCTTAATTCTGAATGGCTGATAATACCGACGGCGCTGATGTCATCGCGCACGGGATGACGTCAGCCAAAACAGCGCAAAATATAAAAATAAAGTGAAAAGAAATCGGAAATGATGGGGTGTCACTCGGGAATCGTGGCACCTCATCATTTGGACCCCAAAACTCGGTAAAAAACGAGTAATTCGGGATGGTTGGGAGGTATGACTAAAACTATTTATACCCTGACAGAACTGGTTTCCAGCCATTGTTCTTTAACTATGTTTCACAAGCAACAATATCAGTCTTGTGGGAATGCAGCAATTTTTCCAGTAAAAGAAAAAGTTTTTTATTAATGGTCCTAGTATTAACAACCATCAAAGATATATCAAATGTTGCTGCCTGTGAACTGTTAAATTTATGATCTGGCAAAAATCCTGCCTTAAATTTGTCAAATATTGCAAAATATCTGCTGCATAAATTATCTTCACCGGTCTTGACAAGTGCATACCATCGTATCTGAACACTTGTGTCCAAAATTAGGCTTGGATTCTCTGCACAGTTCCATTTTTTAGACGGGACATTTTATCATGTAAGTTTTTACCCAAAAAATCTTTTCATTCAGTGAGACAAGACTCTACTTTCAGTATGTGATTTGTGAAGAATATGTCCTAACACCTGTACAAGCTATGCTATCTAAGAGGGCTTTAAATTCCCTACGAATAGTTAGAGAGTCCTTGTGTATGAGATCATTTGTACCAATATTAATGAAAACAGATCCGTACTTCCTTAAATTAAGGCACTCTAAGGCCTGTCTCCCATCCAGTATTTTTGCAGCTGGAAAGCATAACACTATTCAATGTAAGTTACTAGTTCCTGTAATAAATGAATCTCCAATTACAAAAATATCTTTTCCGACCACATCTGAAGAATCTTCAGCTTCCAGTTGAGTAATATCTGCTCTAGAAGTTGTTGCAAAGGAATGATCTTCATCACCATTAGTCTTATTAATCCCACTGTTTTCACTGCGTATTACATTTACAAGCAGACAATTCTCATCCAGCTGCTTTGTATATCCACAGCTCGAGCCACGTTTTGTGGCTTTCTCATCTTTTTTTCTTACATTAGTGTTTTTCAGTCCTTCCACATTCACTTTTAATTTCTTCCTTTTCACACCTGCCCCTTGCCTCTTTTTCTACCTTCTCTTTTGGAAAAATGCTGCCTTCTTCTGTAGACTGAAGTTTTTCTGATTAGAAATGTTATCATTCCCTGTAATCTGTGTGTTACATGACAAAGCAGTGTCCTTTTTAGTATGTATTCTCTTTGCTTCACCGATACGTATCCATTTCTTTGTCTTCCTTATTAGTTGTTGTGAACGTGTTCCTTTCTTTATTACTCCCATCTAAATCCCCTGAATGCACAGGTTGCTGAATACTTGTATCTAGTCCAAAGCTGTCAGGGGCATTGTCTGCTTTTATAGGGGTTGAGTGATCTTTACAGACAATAGACACATCTTTTCCTATATGTGTTCTGTTTGCTCTTTGCCTAACATTATTTATCTCACCAGTCCAGTCATTAATATATGGGACCACAGTTCTCCAGTCCGTGGCCATTGCACAAGTACAGTCATCATCCGTAAGTCTAGATTTACTTCTAATAATGATAAACAAATCATCCAACTTTTGACGTGAGGAACAAAGATCACCAGTGTTATCAGGCATTAGTTTTAAATATACAAAGCCTTTATTACTCTGTACAAGATATTTGTGCTTTAGCAAATCATTAATGCCATCCTAATTTAGGGAATTCATATTCAGCTGCAAATGTATAAAAAAATTCTAAAAGAAAAAGAAAAGTCAGTTACCACAGAATTTAAAGAGAATTTAAATAAACTTCTATGAGAAAAATCATACAAACAATATACAACTAAATACTAAATTAAGTACAGTAAAGTCGTTGCTCTGACCATAAAAGTTCTGAAAGTCAAATGAGCTGGAATTCCTTTACATCGTGTGTGAATGTGCACAGTAACGTCTGCTCACTGTCGCTCACAGTCGCACCTCTTTTTTAACAGTAAAGATCAATAATAACAAACCAAGACAGGACTGTTTATATAAGCTCTGGATTGTCCTTTCTGTAGTCTGTTTGACTTTATAGCTGACTAGGTGCCATAGGATGGCTAAAAAGTGACCCAAATTACTACCCTCCCCTGCCCAATAGAGTGCCTTGTACAACATGAAAAAATGTGCATAAAACCTAACAACGCTTTCTTCTTCTTTCTGACAAATGCAACAACTAAAAGGCTCTTACCTATAATGTATACCCCAACCCTTAATTGTTGTAATATCAGTTAAATGTTGCAAATAATTTTGTACAATATGAA